>NC_041392.1:558504078-558525119 GCF_002162155.2 Triticum dicoccoides | reverse complement strand
AGGAAAATGATTCACTCGTCCTCTTGCTCGCTCGTCTTGCACAGGAGAGGCGCTCACAACGACAGAGAAGCTAGGGTTCCTCCCTAGGCCAGCAGCCGCCGCCGGCCGCCGTCAATCCCATCCCTCCCTCCGCTGCCGCCACGATGGACGGTGGGTTGGCCACCCACCGCTGTTGCACCTCCCTCTCGCGCCTCACTAGGCAACCCGTCTTCCCCATCTGCTTCCAGCCTTTATGATTGCTCCGGCCGACACCCCACTCCGGCAGCCTCTGCCGCCAAGACATGGACGAAGAGTAGCAACTCCAGCGCCCTATTCTACCACTCAATCCGCAACATCCTTCATGCAGGAGCAGCAACTCGTCGGAGCAGAGGCTCCTCTGCCTTTTCTCCCCACAAATTTTTGCTTTTCCCCTTTAGATTAGATGTACTCCCGGATGTGCTGCTGCTAGATGTTGATGTGTGATGCTAGATGAAGCTGATTAGGTGTTAGTAGCCCTCATGTGGTCAATTTGATAAACAAATTTCAGTTTGGGATGTACTACTATATTTTGTTTTTCCTCTAGATTAGATTACCTCTGAACTGCTAGATGACGTTGATGCACTGGTAGGTGAGTATTATTTGTATTTGACAGTAGGGCTGTTTCAATAAATATGAATAAATTCTCTATTTCAAAGAATATCGATTAATGAGACAACATTACACTTCAAGGGCATTATAGACTTTTCACTAGCTATACCACAGATAAGCTGCATTGAAAAGAACTCGCTAGCTTATTATCCGGGGCTTATTTCCACAGGAGCTTATTTGGGGCTTATTTCCACATGAGCTTATTTCCACATCATAGCTCAAAAGAACTGGCCCTAAACAATTCTGCTACTAGGCGCAAAAGTTTTTGTTTTTTCACAGAATCAAATCAACTATCATGCAAATCATCCCAAAGGCTTTACTTGGCACAAACAGTAATTTAAACACAAAAACACAACCATAACAGTAGCATAATTGTGTGCACACACGAAAAACAAAAAAGGATAACTATTGGGTTGTCTCCCAACAAGCTCTTTCTTTATATCCATTAAGATGGGCTTGAGATCTTACTGATGCTCACATGAAAGATAATAATTAAAACACAAATTAGAGCATTATGTAGCAAGTGAAAAACACATTTAAGTCTAACATACTTCCTATGCATATGCATTTTATAAGCAAATAAATTATCAAGACAACAAATATCTAGCATATGCAAGGGAGAAGAATAAAACATTGACGATCTCAACATAATGAGAGGTAATTTTGTAACATGGGAATTTCTTCAACCATATTTCCCTCTCTCGTAATAATTACATGTAGGATCATATTCAAATTCAACAATGTAGCTATCATAAACAATATTCTCTTTATGATCCACATGCATATTTTTTTATAATCTTCCGAGATAATGGGATTAACGTTAACTAAAGTCATGACCTCTTCAAACCCACTTTTATCGATAATTTCGTGACATTGAATACTCTCCAAATATGTGGGATTCTTTTTTCCTAAAGTTGACACTCTTCCAAACCCACTTTCAATATTATTGAAAACATTATTATCAATTTCATATTCATCATGAGGCTTAAATAAATTTTCAAGATCATAAGAAGCATCACCCTAATTATGATCATTACAATGAGTAGTGGACATAATAAAATCATCATCCCCAAGCTTGGGGTTTTGCATATCATTAACACAATTACCATTAATAAAATTTATAATAACATCATTGCAATCATGTTTTCCATTCAAGGCGCTATCGTGAATCACTTTATAAATTCTTCTTTTAACACTTCATCACAATTTTTAGATTCACGAATTTTAAGCAAAATTTCATAATGATAATCTAGTGCACTCAACTCACTAGAAATTGGTTCATCACGATTGGATCTTTTAAAAATATTAGCAAGAGGAAGAGGATCCATCTTATTTTTCTTATTTCTTTTCTGTTCTTTTGAGTGTTGTCATGAAGACAATAAAAGCACGCAAGCAAACGAACAAAAGGCAAACGATTTTTTTGTGTTTTTTGTAAGAACATTTTAGAAGTGGGGGAGATGAAAACAAGAGGAAAATGACAAATAATGTAAATGCAAGGAGATGAAATTTTATGTGATGGTACTTGATAGATTTTGGTGATGTCTCCCCAACAACGGTGCTAGAAATTTTTCCTGCTATTTGTGAGCTGCGTTGGGATTTCCCCGAAGAGGAGACGATGATGTAATACAGTAGAGATAAGTATTTCCCTCAGTTAAAAACCAAGGTTATCAATCCAGTAGGAGAACATCGCAACACCACGTTAGCAGTACATACACACAAGATAACAAATACTTGCACCCAACACAAACAAGGGGTTGTCAATCCCTTGGCGGTTAATTGCAAGGATCAAATCTCGTAGTGATGGATAGATAATAAAACACAAAATAAATTAGAGTAAATAAAATTACAACAATGTATAACAAATACTTGCACCCAACACAAACAAGGGGTTGTCAATCCCTTGGCGGTTAATTGCAAGGATCAAATCTCGTAGTGATGGATAGATAAATAAAACACAAAATAAATTAGAGTAAATAAAATTACAACAATGTATTTTTGGATTTTAATATATGATAAAGATAAGACCCATGGACCATAGTTTTCACTAGAGGCTTCTCTCTTGAACATAGCATACGGTGGGTAAACAAATTACTGTTGGGCAATTGATAGAAAAGCGAATAATTATGACGATATACAAGGCAATGATCATGTATATAGGCATCACGTCTGAGATAAGTAGACTTACTCCTGCCTACATCTACTACTATTACTCCATACATCAACCGCTATCCGGCATGCATATAGAATATTAAGTTCATAAAGAAGGAGTAACGCCTTAAGCAAGACGACATGATGTAGACAAAGTAAACTCAAAATATGAATAAAACCTATCATTTTATCCTTAATTGCAACGATACAAATATGTGGCATGTCCCCTTCTGTCATTGGGATTAAGCACCGCAAGATCGAACCCAACACAAAGCACCTCTCCCATTGCAAGACAAATCAATCTAGTTGGCCAAACCAAATCAATAGATCAGAGAGAAATACAAAGCTATCATAATCATGCATAAAAGAGTTTAAAGAAGACTCAAATAACATTCATAGATAATCTGATCATAAACCCACAATTCATTGGATCCCAACAAACACACCACAAAAAATGATCACATCAAATAGATGTCCAAGAACATCGAGGAGAATATTGTATTGAAGATCAAAGAGAGAGAAGAAGCCATCTAGTTATGATGTAGAGGCCCTCCGTGATCGATTCCCCTCCGACAGAGTACCGGAAAAGGCCTCCAGATGGGATCTCACAATAACAAAAGCTTACGGCGGCGAAAAAAGTATTTTGGGTGGCTCTTTGTTGGTTTCCCGATTTTAGAGAATCTACAGAGCTGAAATTAGGTCAAACGGAGGAACGAGGGGCCCACGAGGTCCCGGGCGCCCATGTGGCTCATGGCCCACTCCTTTGCCTTCTAGTCTATTCCCGAAGCTTCTAGTGTCTCTTATGTCTAGAAAAAAATCGTCAAAACGTTTCGTGGCATTTGGACTTCGTTTGGTACTGATTTCCTGAAAAACCAAAAACAGGCAAAAAACAACATCTGGCACTTGGCGCTAAGTTAATAGGTTAGTCCAAAAATGTATATATAATTTCATAATAAACATCTAAGATTGATACTATAATATCGTGGAACAATCAAAGATTATAGATACGTTGGAGACGTATCAACCAACAACAACGCCTCAACATGACAAGATGTCGGGCCACAACAATTCATTGTAAGCTGCTAACTCGTAGCACACTAGGCCGACGGTCAGCGCGCCCTGATGGAAACACCCAGCTAGTCCCCCCACCACCACCCCGAGCACATGGGTGAGTCCACTTGGACAAACTCGTCGTAGGGGTGGGGATGACCGACACGGGAGGTGGCAGCAACATCCAAAGAGCGGTAGGCGCTATTCCTCACGCAAGGACAGCAACGACCAGTCATCGGTGGCTCGGATCCAAGCACTCGCGCAGTCTTAGCATGGGTACAACCCTCTAGATGAGCTGCGTCTAGGGTGCACCTCGTTGAAGGAGGTGATGAGTCCAATTTTGCATCATATTTTACTTCTTGTTTTGCGTTGCAGTTATAGGATTTGGGGGATTTCATTGTGTTCGTACATCCTCTTTGGTTGATTCTATCAGGATCCTAATGAAGGAGAAGATTTGAGGCATTAAAGAAGAGAACCTCATTATGTGGTTAAAACCGCACTAATCAGTGTGATAATAACCTACCAAACGAAGCAACAATGAAGTGGTAGGAAAAGTTGCAGCAATGGAGCTTTCGGAGGCAATACGGTGTCTAGTACAAGCGCGCCTGATGTACCAGCTCACATACCACGAGGCGCCCCCATCCCCTGACCGACTACTTCAACCCCGTGCCGTCGGATCGCGGATAGGAGACACAAATAGATCAGAATACACACCAAAACCAATAACCCTAGCCTTCGAAGGGGCAATCTGCATAACTACTCTGCCATGCCATCAACCTAGTCGTGGAGACTCCAATAGCAACAATCGTCATCATCATCACCCCTCTATTAATCTCTTTGAAGTACCAAAACCCTAGGTGGATTCTTACGTGTTTTACATTGATCATGTATTCATCCATGATTGCCATGATTATGCCTATGATGCTTGTTGTATCTATGTCTGCGTAACTCCCCTAATTCTCGGGGATATGAAGGAACCCTAGTATGTTTAGGTGATGAACGATGATAGGATACGAAATCCTCTTTTGTATGTTTATGTTAATGTTCTTCCAATGTTGTGTAAGGTCGACCACTCAACATTTTCCTTTATGGATGGAAGGATATTACTATCATTGCAAGAAGGTGGCTTGAGGAGGTACTGTAGTGACAGAAGCTAGCTCCCTCCTCCCTTGATCTCTTGATAGGTGATTATGGAAAACCTCTTTTAGCTACATCCACGGAGAAACCCTTAATCACTATTGTCGTAACCTAAATGTAAGGAGGAACAGTGGTGGCGTATGTGATATGTAGGGTTGCTACATGTATGCATGTATATGTACTTGGCTCCACCCACTCATAGAAACATGTGAAGTGGGTTGGTGATCTGAACCTAGAATTACCCAAAAAGTCACATGCCTGCTTTATAGATAAAGCATCGACCATCATACAACTCGACACCACAACACACACACTCAAGGCAAGATACAAGTGTGTTTATGAACATCTACACTACCCCATAATTCATGGAGGAAGGAACTATCACCATGGTTGCCCTGTAAGTATTTGTCCGACAAATTTGGACATTTATTGAGTTTTACTAATCAATGGAAGGGATTGGATTGTTGTTAGGGTTTCTAAATCTATCAGGTGTGCTAAATTTTGTTGGGGTTTTCTTGTACTTGTAGATTTGAATTGGCAGTTTCCTTATCTGTCGGTCGGGCGTGGATTTGATACATTGAGCACATTTGCAAGGGAATTGACCGGTTTGTAGTGCAAAAAGTATTTTTCATTGTTGCTGGCTAGCTTCGTGTTCAATCCCACATACCAAGAACTAATGGAGCACCTTGAGGCCAAAGTGAAAGATGAGGGCATGAGATCTCACCTTCTGATTGATCATTTGTTACCTGCCATAGCCGTCAAGGAAGGCATATGTTGCGCCCATCCTGAGAAATTTCCAGGTGAGACACTCATCGACATTCCTTCCTTCCTAGCTCTAGCCATGAACAAAGATACTATTTGAACCGTACGCTAGCAATATTTGTTGGACTGTGTACTTATACTAACATAGGTTTGGTTAGGATATGGAATATGTCATATATTCCGATTCGTTGCGGCCAAGATAACGCTGAAAGCTCACATCTCACAGACACACGCAACAATACTTAAACTAACTATCAATTATTGTGTCTGATCATCGCTTGAGCAGGCGTGATAGTGGATGACATGAGCAAGCATTTATTCTTCTGTCCTTCCAAGGCGTGCAAGAGTAGAATGAGAAAACGTCACAAGATAGATGGTGTGACGACGTAGCACAAGACCGGCAATAGACTGGCATTGAAGGCCAACAACCTGACTGGTAAGAATAAGGTACTGGTGATCTACGCCAAGTCTGGTGGCGAGCAGGACAAGACCAAATGAGTGACACACAAGTGCCACCTCGGTAACGTCGAGGCAAAGGAGAGGGTTGGTCGTCTGCAAGAATTTCTACCAGATGGCGGAGCCCAAGAAAAGAAAGGTGTCAAGGAGGGAGCATTAGTCTTTTTTTTTTTGCGGGTAAGGGAGCATTAGTCTTACATGTAAGACTATGCTACCTTTACACCATACCTGGCCATGGGAAGCCCGGCACGGCCAGCCCGACCCGACCCGGCCCGAAAAAGCCCAACCCAGCCCGACGCTGCTCCCGGGCCGGGCTCAAGCCTAGATTTTGAGCCCGATAGTCGGGCCAGGCCGGGCCTGGGCCCGTCGTTTTTGCACTTTCCTGAAGGTCGGGCCAGGCCGGCCCGAAGCCCAACGGGTTTTTACGTGTTCGGGCCGGGCTCAGGCCCAGAAAACAGGCCCGATGGCCGGGCCCGGGCCTGGCTTTTTTGCGTCAGGCTTGGCTAGGCCCGGCCCGAAGCCCGGCCAGGCCCAAGGTATGGCCAGGTATACTTTATACTAAATATCGATTCTGTCGCTCTACACAACAAATCTACCCCGTGTATTCAAAATCAGAGCGACATCCTTACTTGGAATAACACTTTACAAATGACATGTGTCCGGGCTCTGGCTGTCCCATAGCCAAAGCAACAAGTAGCACTTAGGCCTTGTTTGGTTCGGCTGTGGATTTTTAAAAGCAGCTGTGAAAAAATAGTTATGAAAAATCTGATGTGAAAAAGATGTAGGTCATTTGGCAAACCAGCTGATACAACTTTTTCAGATTTGGCCCGCAGCGGAATCAGATTTTGAAAAGCACGTCCTGGGCTGCTTCCGCTTTTGGTTCAAATTTTGGCAGCAAATTTCTAGAATCGAATTCTGGTGAGTTCGCCCTTTGGTTCAAATTCTGCTGCGCGCGCGGCAGCGAAATCCGTTGATAAAAGCTGAACCAAACAGGGCCTTAGAACACACCTCCAATAGATCGCGAGTCGACACCTGAGTTCCCCACTCATGACAAGCTCCGAAGGCATTCCTCCGAAGACCGAATGAAACTACATCAGCCCACTGTACCACTCATATTAGGTTACATCAAAACCCATCTTATATACCTACGTGTCCCTTAGAATAACTTTAATATACAATTTCGTATAGTTACTATCACTTCTTGGCCACATTTGTCTTTTTTTACGCCACGGGCGCAACATGTCATTATGTGTATCTTTTTCATGGCTCTCAATACTAGAGACGGCACAACGTGGCCATCATTGCTTGGCTAGTGTATGAAACTTAACAATAACCTATAGGGCTTCAAAACAAGATCTCACAATCACGTACACATGAATCTTTTTTCAGTTAATAACCTATGTGAAGATATTGACTACTGGATTAACACCATCTGCTAGAGATGTTTTTAAGTAACCAAAAACCAAATAATAAAAAAATATTGTAGTTTTGCAAAACAATACACCATGAACAGTTGAACAACTAGTCACCTCTCCAGCGAAAGGCCTATCATGAAGGCCAACCCAACATTGTTCTTTAATTCTGTTCCAACCCACCACCCATCCCGCAATAACCTAGAAACACCTCGAAAATTTTCTATCATATCAAACTTACACATGTTTAAATCATAGTCATCTTGTGATTTCCTTACTACATAAGCCCCTAGATAACCAAAATTCTCAAGAAATGTTTGGATGTAATGCAGGTAGTTGCAACAATACATGCCAGTGACTACTGAAAATGCCTGCAATTTAACTGATTCTATCGAAGATTTTTAGTACCCAACATATGGTGCTCAACACAAACCGCCCTTTGCTCAGTCCTCCTTCTGCCCAACATTAAACTTCGCAATGAAGAAACCCATCGTATCCAGTGATGATGATGGATCAAACCTCTGGACAAGTTGTGCTTCATCCTCCGTCAACCACTGCCTGCAAGAGCGTTTGATTTTTAGAGTTGTCCAGGCAACTTTTACTGGAACACATGCAAAATAAAAGTCTCATGGATAAAGGGTAGGTACATGACTATTTTACACATAGTAATACAAACCATTTTATATACTGAAGCAAGATTAAACATATATTGATTCAGCCAAGTGTCGCCTGCTAGTTGTTATATGTCTGAACAGCTGAAAATGCTAATAAATAAAATGCCATAGACCAAAAGATCTTCCAACGATGTAAAATGCTTCTAGTACTACAGAGCAGCACGCTGCAAGAAGGGCCAGAATTATTAAAACAAACCTTGTCCAGCAGTTTGATTAACAAACCAGCTTATTTGGCCCAATACAGTCTTATGCACAAGGACGGCTTATCAAACTAATGTAGATTGCTGATGCCTATGCATATGAAATGCCTCATGTTATTCTTGTTAGAGTTATAATATAAGTCATGTACCCCTTTTGTATTTATCCCGTTGTATGAGGGGTTTCCTGCATATGTTCCACACCTGTACATGTATATATATATCGGCCTATGGCCTCATGGGAATACAAGTTGCTTATTCCTAACATGGTATTAGAGCTAGGTCAATTTTTTGCACGCCGCAACTCGTGCTGATAGATCCGCCTCGCGACGCCACCGTCCTCTGTGGCCGTCGCTCTGTTCTCCGTCGCCGCCGTGTGGATCGCCAGGCTGGGCCGCTGCCTTCGCTCCTGCCCGTGCGATTCCCTCTCCTCCTGATCACGTCCACACCGTGCTCCCTGATCCGGATCAAGCCGCCAGCCGTTCCCCTCGCTGGATTCTACCACCGTGATTTCCCTGGTTCTGATCCAGTCGCCGGCGTTATCTCCAGCGGACGGCCGCCCGCCCGATCCGGTCGCCCGTTTCCACCAATCGCCAGCGCCCTCCCGCCCAAGCTACTCCGTTCTATCCATCGCGCGCCACAGCCGCCGCTAGCCCCGACCGATCTAGCAGCCGGCCAAGTAAATTCACGTATACGTCATCTATGTCTACGTGTTTGTTGCTTGAGAATCCATCAGGTTTGGTCTAGCTAGCTTTGCACTTCGCGTGCACAGCATCGCTAGCCTCGCGCGCTACAGCCGTCGTTCGCCAAGCCCCGCTCGCCAGCCCCGCGCACTTCGCCAAGTCTAGTCGGTTCAAAAAAAAATGTCTGCTGCATCGGGCTATGTTGCTGTCCCTCGCTGTCCGGTGATCTTTGATGGTACTAACTACACCGAGTTTACTGGCTTCATGCGCATTCACATGCGTGGCATCCGTCTTTGGGGTGTTCTTTCTGGCGAGGTCTGCTGTCCGCCACGTCCAGTTCCTCCGGTGGCCCCTACTCCGCCAACTCCATCGGTTCTTCCTACGGATGCTAATCAGGCCGCCAAGGATGCGGCTAAGCTTGCTGATGAGGCTGCTGATCGTGCTTATGATAAGAGGGTTTTGGCTTATGAGGAGGCTCTTCAGATGTATCATGGTGCTCTGTCTGTTTACACCCAGTGGCTTGATGATGATGCTCGTGCTGCAGCTGTTCTCACTGCTAGTGTTCTGCCTCAGTTTGCTTCTAAATTTCTGGGTCTTCCTACTGTCTTTGAGATGTGGACCCGTCTTCGTGAGCGCTATCAGCCCTCTGGTGATGCCTTATACCTCTCTGTGATCCGTCAGGAGCATGCTCTTCAGCAGGGTGACTCTACTGTTGATGACTTCTATGCACAGAGTTCTGCTATCTGGCGCCAGCTTGATTCTCTCTGTAGTGCTGGGTGTCGTACCTGCCCCTGTTGCCAGGCTGTCCAGGCCAATTTGGAGTTTCATCGCGTCTATGAGTTCTTGTCTCGGCTCCGTAAGGAGTTTGAGCCCCGGCGTGCTCAGTTGTTTGCTCGTGGCCGTATTTCTCTCATGGAGGCGCTTTCTGAGATTCGTGCTGAGGAGACTCGCTTACGTGGTGCTGGTTTGCTGGAGGTTCCCTCTGTGCTTGCTACTCGTGCTCCTACGCCACCTGCTCCATCGACCACTTCTCGCTCGAGTGCTCCGCCGCTCTTGCCCACTCCTTCTGGAGGCTCAGGTCGCCCCCGTCCACATTGCGCCTATTGCAACAATGATGGTCATCTTGAGTCTCAGTGCTACACGAAGAAGAAACACCTGCGCAAGGCTCGATCATCATCTTCAGGGACTTCGTCATCTACCTCGACAGCTTCAGCCATTGCTTTGACTGAGCAGGATATTCTGAGACTTAAGCGTCTGCTCACGGCTTCAGGTTCTTCCTCGACGGGTACTGCCGGTTCTGTGACTGATGCTTCCCGCACTGAGCAATCACCCTCTACACAGTCAGGTACATCCCCATGGGTTCTGGACTCTGGAGCTTCTTTTCATATGTCTTCTCATTCCTCCACTTTGTCCTCTCTTCGATCACTGGATTCTCCTATTCATGTCTTCACTGCTGATGGTACTCCACTTTCTGTTGCTAGTAGAGGCAATCTTACTACTCCTTATTCTGTTCCTGATGTTGCTCATGTTCCTCGACTTACCATGAATTTGTTTTCTGCTGGTCAACTTACGGATTCTGGTTGTCGCGTCATCCTCGACGTTGACTCTTGTTCTGTCCAGGACCGTCACACGCACACTCTGGTTGGGGCTGGCCCTCGCCGCCGTGATTCTCAGGGTCTTTGGGAGTTGGACTGGCTTCATGTTCCTTCTGCTGCCACCACCATCGCCAGTTCTTCCGCTTCTGTTGCCTCCGTCACTGGTTCCTTCCAGCAGTGGCATCATCGACTTGGTCATCTGTGTGGTTCTCGGTTGTCTTCTTTAGTTCGTCGAGGCCTTCTGGGGTCTGTCTCAGGAGATGTCTCTTTAGAGTGTCAGGGTTGTCGTCTTGGCAAGCAGATTCAGTTACCATATTCACATAGTGAGTCAGTGTCTAAGCGTCCTTTCGATTTAGTCCATTCTGATGTGTGGGGTCCGGCCCCTTTCGCTTCGAAAGGTGGTCATAAATACTATATTATTTTCATAGATGATTTTTCTCGTTACACATGGCTTTATTTCATGACTTCTCGTTCTGAGGTGTTGTCTATTTATAAGCGTTTTGCTGCCATGGTTCATACTCAGTTCTCTTCACCCATTCGTGTTTTTCGTGCTGACTCCGCTGGCGAGTATATCTCTAAGATGTTGCGTGGTGTTCTTGCTGAGCACGGGACTCTCTCTCAATTCTCTTGTCCTGGTGCTCATGCTCAGAATGGTGTGGCTGAGCGAAAGCATCGACATCTTCTTGAGACGGCTCGTGCATTGATGATTGCTGCCTCTCTCCCGCCTCATTTTTGGGCTGAGGCCGTCTCCACATCCACCTATCTTATCAATATACAGCCTTCCGCTGCTCTACAGGGTGGTGTTCCTTTCGAGCGACTTTTTGATCGTTCTCCCGATTATTCGATGCTTCGCTTGTTTGGTTGTGTTTGCTATGTTCTTCTTGCCCCTCGCGAACACACCAAACTGACTGCTCAGTCTGTTGAGTGTGTCTTCTTAGGCTACAGTGATGAGCATAAGGGCTATCGTTGTTGGGATCCTATTGGTCGTCGGATGCGTATCTCTCGAGATGTGACTTTTGAAGGAGTCTCGTCCCTTCTACCCACGCCCATCTTCCTCGACTTTTTCAGTGCAGGATATCTCTTTCCTCACTTTTCCTGACTCACCTATCACCCCCGTCGACACTGTACCTCTCCGTTCCACTTCCTCTCCTTCTCCACATCTAGTTGATTTGTCGCCACCATCCTCCCCGGTCTCCTCGCCTAGCATGTCACCGGGTTCTCCACCTTCATCTCCGGTGACTTCCTCCCCGGTCTCCTCTCCCAGTCTGTCACCGGATTCTACACCTTCATCTCCAGTGACTTCTTCGTCGCCACCCCCTGATTCTACCTTGCCGATTCCTCCTTCTATTATTCCATCTCTTCCTCAGCATTACACTCGTCGTCCACGACCAGTCGATGCCTCTGTGGATGGGTCGTCATCTTCCTCTCAGCCTACTTATGGCTTGCGTTCTCGTGCTCGTCCGCTTGTTGATCGCTTTGGATTTCCCACCACTGGTGCTGCTGTTCTTGAGCCGACTTCTTACCGTCAGGCTGTTGTTCATCCTGAATGGCAGTTTGCGATGGCAGAGGAGATTGCTGCTCTTGAACGCACTGGTACCTGGGATCTTGTTTCTCTTCCTCCCGGAGTCCGTCCGATCACTTGTAAGTGGGTCTACAAGGTTAAGACTCGCTCTGATGGTTCTCTTGAGCGTCACAAAGCTCGTCTTGTGGCTCGTGGTTTTCAGCAGGAGCATGGTCGTGATTATGACGAGACTTTTGCTCCTGTGGCTCATATGACCACTGTTCGTACACTTCTTGCCGTTGCCTCTGCACGCCACTGGTCTATATCTCAGCTTGATGTTAAGAATGCCTTTCTTAATGGTGAGCTGCGTGAGGAGGTGTACATGCAGCCACCACCTGGGTATTCTGTTCCTGATGGCATGGTATGTCGTCTTCGTCGCTCTCTCTATGGCCTTAAGCAAGCCCCCCGCGCCTGGTTTGAGCGCTTTGCCTCTGTGATCACTGCTGCTGGTTTTTTAGCAAGTGCTCATGATCCAGCTTTGTTTATTCACCTTTCTCCTCGTGGTCGGACTCTTCTTCTTCTTTATGTTGATGACATGATCATCACGGGGGATGACCCCGAGTATATTGCCTTTGTAAAGGCCCGTCTTAGTGAGCAGTTTCTTATGTCTGATCTTGGACCCCTTCGCTACTTTCTTGGGATTGAAGTCTCTTCTACCTCTGATGGCTTTTTTATATCCCAGGAAAAGTATATCCAGGATCTTCTTGCTCGTGCTGCTCTTACTGACGAGCGCGTTGTTGAGACTCCTATGGAGCTCAATCTTCACCTCCGTGCTACTGATGGTGATCCTCTCCCTGACCCGACGCGTTACCGTCATCTTGTTGGCAGTCTTGTCTATCTAGCTGTCACTCGTTCGGACATCTCTTATCCGGTTCATATTCTGAGTCAGTTTGTCTCTGCCCCCACCTCGGTTCACTATAGTCATCTCCTTCGTGTTCTTCGATATCTTCGAGGCACGATCTCTCACCGTCTATTCTTTCCTCGCTCCAGTTCTTTACAGCTCCAGGCCTATTCGGATGCTACGTGGGCTAGTGATCCTTCAGATCGCCGTTCACTTTCTGCTTACTGTGTTTTTCTTGGTGGTTCTCTCATTGCCTGGAAGACGAAGAAACAGCTTGCAGTTTCCCGTTCGAGTGCCGAGGCTGAGTTGCGAGTAATGGCTCTTTTGACGGCAGAGGTGACTTGGTTACGGTGGTTACTTCAGGATTTTGGTGTTTCTGTCACTACACCGACTCTGCTTTTATCTGACAGTACAAGTGCTATCAGCATTGCACGCAATCCTGTGAAGCATGAGCTCACCAAGCATATTGGTGTTGATGCTTTCTATGTGCGCGCTGCTGTGCAGGATCAGGTTATTGCTCTTCAGTATGTGCCTTCCAAGTTACAGTTGGCGGATTTCCTGACGAAGGCTCAGACTAGAGCACAACATGGCTTTTATCTCTCCAAACTCAGTGTTGTTCATCCACCATGAGTTTGAGGGGGGTGTTAGAGTTATAATATAAGTCATGTACCCCTTTTGTATTTATCCCGTTGTATGAGGGGTTTCCTGCATATGTCCACACCTGTACATGTATATATATATCGGCCTATGGCCTCATGGGAATACAAGTTGCTTATTCCTAACAATTCTACTATTCGCAAAAGAAACAATGAAAGTTTGGGATGCAATCCCCAAATGTACCACATCCGGCTGTAGCCATGTGCCAAATTATGGCATGGGGTTTTGCCAAATCACGAAATGGTCATTCCAGAACATAATCTAGATAACAGGTTCAGGAGCCAAATTCAAACAAAGATATAACAAAAATATTTCGATCTTACTCAGTATATGCCTTGTTGGGCAGCTTACACGAGCCAATAATACCAGGTCCTCCAACTTTTGGGTGCTGAAAAAGGGTTGACAATAGAAATGGTGTCGGAAGTTTAGCAATGAGTCATATAGCACAGCAAGTTTAATTGTCTCAAGTACACATATTATATATCCCCTTTGTTCGAAATTATAAGACATTTTGGATATTTCAATATGGACAACATACGGACTGAAATGAGTGAACGAACACACTAAAACACGTCTATATACATCAGATTCAAAAAAAGTTAGAACATCTTATAATTCGGAACAAATGGAGTATAAGAAAAGCACTCAGTTTCTCTACTCAAGTTAGAAATACGTATGCATATTTGAAGCAAAAATGCAGATACCACCAAAGGGTCCAAGACCTAATTTGCTTCTACATTGTCTTAAGGTGGCATGCTATCATTTTTAAATCAAGTTCACCAGCTTTAACATGCACTATAATGCGCTAAATCGCCTGTGCACATGCGGCTACGCGAGGTTGTTATCCTCATCACTCGCCCCCACGCGATTCGTGCTCACTCCAATACGACGCTCGCGTATTAACTCCACTGGGCAGCCTACACCTCCTTCTATAGGGCTCGTATTTCTCTCTACGCGTCAGTAAAGGCCCACACGCCACCTGGTGGTGACAACGGCTACCTGCGCCAAGGCATTTACTGAGCTGTAGCCACAACGGCTACATGCACCAGGCGGGAGGGCACGACCAGGCCACTGTTGTAGTAACATATGTAGTGTACCCCCTCTGCCTAGGGCATGCCGCTTATCTTTCGTATGTTGTAGTAACGCATGCCGATCTACGTGTGTAAGTTAGTACGTAGAGCAAGCCCATGCAGGCCGCTAGTGGCTAAAAAAAGGGCAACCTGGTGCATGTAGCTCCCGCTTGCGCAGGGTCCAGGGAAGGGTCCGACCACTTTGGGTCTATAGTACGCAGCCTTTCCCTACATTTCTGTAAGAGGCTGTTTCCAGGACTTGAACCCATGACCTCATGGTCACAAGGCAGCAGCTTTACCATGCAGGCCGCTAGTGGCTGTGTAATAAAATTATCTCGATGTCATCATGAGTGGCCGTACTACCGTAATTAACCATGTCGCTAATCAGGAAACAGACGCACACACGTACTTTCTGCGAGTGAGTGAAGTCACCGCCCACGGGATCACTTCAATGCACCAATAAGAGAGGGCGCTGCGCGGCATAAATACGCCCAGCCCACCTGCACCGAGCAACGACACCCATCACGAATTGATTGCTCCAATCAATATGGCCTGCAGACGAACAGAAGACGACAGGGCACGCGTGCTCTATAAATCGATTAGCCCAATATGGGCTATTAGAGGTCGTCTAGTACTATATTGCTGCTAAACCAACGGGATTCATATGGATTCTCATGGACTAACCTGGATTTATCTGTTTCTGCTGAAACCATGGCGTCCGCCCCCTCCTCGTGCCCGATGAGCGTGAGAACCCAAGAAGATGTACAGTGATACTAGCCTGCGTGCTCGACCGACGCATTAGCCTGTGTGCTAAATGACGATGCACCCCGCGTCAGGCCAATTATTACCCCACCCGCGCACCGGGGTCCCCGCAACGGACAAATGATGTATTTGTACGAAGGTAAATGTGCACGGCCCACTGACGAGAGGGTATAGCCGGCGTATTCCCATTCTGAAAAAATAAAACACTGTGCTGTATTGTGCGCGTGGGGGGAGAGGCTAATTTAGCTGCGGATCACGACGCGCTGCGGACGCATCAGATAAAGACCTCGCGTGGGGGCATGTCCTCAAAATTCGCGTCCACTATAATGTTGAGTAAAATATTGTTTCGCAAATAACGAATTTCCAGTTTTATTTCACTTATGTTATGAACAAAGCAGGCAGAGGGATTCAAGCCCAGGCAGGTGAGCAGCTCAGTGGCATCTTCACAAACCGATCAAGCTTTTGCGCCAACTTTTGCAACAACCATTAATTTTAAACAAGTGATGAAATGCAACAGATGAATTAATGGCATATTTTCAAGTTTTGCGCTGCAAATATATAGCTACTGGGTTTTGCATTGGAGAAGGTGTCCCTTGCTTTTGCCACTCCTGTTTGCTTTTAGTACTTCTGCCGCTCAACTCCGTTAAAAGAAAATTGGGCACTCATGTTTTACCAGTCCTGGATCTCAGGACCAGGGGCCAGCGCCGTTGGCACACCGTCAACGATGGTAAACGAGCCAAGCAGCCATGCGGCATCCAACTGTCCAAGACGAAGACACCCTGGAGAGCACCAGCATGAGTGGAACTCAAGGCATCTCAGCGCTGAGGTGGCTTGACACGGCAGTAATACAGTAATGAGGCGAGGAGGCATACTTGTGGAATGTAGTGCCGCAAATGTGGATAACTCTGTGTGTCACGATGGCACCAAGATAGAGGAACAGATCCGCATGGCTGGGGATCAGGGTCGAGCAATCATGCCAGTTGGCTCCCAACAGCAAATGAATGAGAAAAAGAAGGGACTCGTGGGTGAAAGGAGAGGGACGGAGAGGACACAGAAAATGTGCTGGGTAACTTTTGAGAACAGACAAGGGGAAAAAGTAACATTACAAATTTAACCATCTGAGCTCACTTCTCACAGCTGCAGTTCTGCCAAAAATGTAAAACTCACATCCGTAGAAGGTGTCTGAGCTAACAAGGGTGACGGAAGTAGAAAATGCAGAAGGGAGTTAAAATTTTCGAATGGCTAAAATAAGACACGTCTCTCCAACAGCAGAATCAAGTAGACACATTGCAGATAAAAGACATGCATCGCTTTTAAAGAGAAAAGGAAAACTTTACATGTGCAGTAGCACAAACAAAATCTTCTGACACATTAATCCACCGCAGCGAAGACACGACAACATACAAGTCATTGAACTTACCTGTGATCCTAGTGACAGGAATTTGTATGTATCCAAGGCATATCTGACCAAAGACTCATTTTCTCCTGGATTTATGGTACACCTGGAAGCAGAAAAATAAATAAGGTGCCAGTAGTAATCAACACTGTTCCTCGAGTTGTATTGCTTATTTGCTTCTCATTTAAATTGTAGGTCACTTAAACAATACACCAGCATAAATGGCGGGCATATGCAAGATAAAATGACTACTAGCAAGTTATCCAGTTTATGGAGCAACTACGATTATCCATCAAGTAGCTAACATTGATATCGTGCACAGCAGTGTATGTAGATGGAACAAAATTGATCGTTTCACCCACTGAATACTAATAAAATGTTCGTGCATGACTAGAAAAAACATCATTTATGTTCTTTTTTGGTATTGCTACAGCAGTTACAATGAATCTCTGTTAGACCACTAGCTGCACTGTTTATAATCCAGGCTCTGTGCTTTTTATCCAAACAGAGACCCACTATCCCAGTACAGGAAATACAGTGGGTACTCAGTATCTCTTAGCTGTGTCAAGTAAGCAATGAAAACGTGAATCGAACTACTGTGTACCAGCACCAGAAAACAGAGCAATGTAGCACGAGTTTTTGACCGTCCACCCCAGTAACAATAAAAAAAAGTTCAACATACTTACGTGGAATAAACAATTAACCCACCAGGGCGAACTAGCTTAACAGCTTGATCAAACAATCTTCTTTGATACGTCGCATTCTTTCTCAGCGATTCCAGAGTTTCCTGTAATAATGCAATTTATGAAACAGCAAATAAGTTAGCAAGTTGTACTAGAATTAGCCATCTAGATATTAGAGAATCTCCAGCAGGCCCCCTATTAGAGCCAGGAAAATGCGGGGCCCCCATAACACCCCTCCCACCCAGCCCCAACTCCCACAGGCATACCCTCAGGCCCCAAAACCTAACGACGGAGAGTGGGAGGAAACTTCCCTTGCACATGGCTCTCCCTCCTGCGTCGGGAGCTCACCAGCGGGCCTCCGCTGCGCAACACTCGCCTCCAACCTCCCCAGCCTCCCCCCACGCCGTGCAGCTCCTCCTCTTACTGGGCTCTGCCCCTCCACGCAGCGCATGCTATTGGGCCAGAGCTCTGGCGTCCACAAAAACTGCCACGCGGACCTGGCATTCTCCACCCTCCCTCCATCTCTGTCACTTTGTCCCAAGGAACGCCGCCATGCCAGACCCGGCCTCCTAGTGCGCTGGCCCGAGGTAAATGCAGTCCTCCTGTTTTAGGTATATGTGAATTTGTCTGTCAATTTGCATGTGAATTTGTATATAAAATTTGCATACAATTTTGTAATGTCAATATAATTTTGATATCTGAGTTGGCTTAGATCTCCAAGGGAAGATTCCGGAGCTGTGGAAGATGTATTCGCACAGGACTAATGAGGTGTGGCTAGGATGGGTCATTGGTCACGGGTCCAAGTCCAAGTCGGGGTAGGTTTGGAACCGGATCCAACGAAAGATGGCAGGGGGACTGGATGTTGACTAGAAGATAGATATAAGTTCAAGTCCTAGTGGACTTCCACTTCGACATGGCCCGGAGAAAAGAAAATGCAATAGAGAAAATAAAATGTTCAATAATTTATTTTATTCTAGGCGAAAAAATTCCTAGCTCTTCTATTAACAACTTTTCTGGGGTTTCAAAAGTGGTATGTTACGATTCCAATTAATGAGCTGGCCATACGAGCCAAATAAATCAAAACATTTCTTGCCTTCCCCTGCCCATACTCAAATCAGATCAAATCTTACCAAAATCTAGAATATGATTGGTGTAAGATTTATGTTAGACACAATTGGTGCTGAACCACTAGAATATGTATTACCCCTATTGTAACACACAGGCAATTAGCTAGACAATGTTACAGACGAGATTACTACATTCCAGATCCATAATAAACAACTCATTCTTAACAGGTGCACAGCCATAAAACATATCCTTTAAATATATAGAACAACCATTGTTCTCAAACTTGAAACGAATATCCATCACGCAATAAACAAGATCCTAATATAATGTTCTTGCGTAAGGCCAAACACATAGTAACAATTACTAAGCTCTAATACGAACCCCAAAGGTAGATGTAGAACGCCGACGAGTTGAAGAGTGTCTGCACTCATTTTTGGCAAAACTCCTGCCGAACGAGGCATTCCTGCCGTGACAGACCCAGGTGAGGCGCACTAGGGAAGGTGCCCAAAACATGGAGAAACAGCCAGGAGGCATAGCACTCAAGAGCAAGGTACACACACTAGATATAGCACTCAGATCTGCAGTGACCAGTTATAGCTCTCCCAAGGTGATACAA
Source organism: Triticum dicoccoides (assembly GCF_002162155.2). NCBI lineage: Eukaryota > Viridiplantae > Streptophyta > Magnoliopsida > Poales > Poaceae > Triticum > Triticum dicoccoides. Next base: position 558,505,724 of record NC_041392.1, on the reverse strand, counting down.
GTTGCCATGTCCCAATTGGCAAGCGGCTCGCTGATTCGGCATGCTCCACAGGCTGGCTGCTATGTGAAGGATAGCTTGAAACCATGGCAGTATAAGGTCAGATTTAAGTATGGAGTTTGCCTTTGGATGACCCTATTTGGGAAGATCAAAGTTGATATAAAGATGATCCAAAATAGAGTTCGGATGCGGAAGTAATAACAAGTTCAGAGGTGTGCACATTAACACTAGATTATGGCATGGCATAAAATGTAATTAATATGGCCTCAAATGAAGTAGTGCTCAACATGCAAAATTTTCGTCGTCGAAACGAATAAATTTGTCTTTGGATCATCTCAATCCAAGGTCGTATGCAACCTTTAGAGCCGAAAGAAGATCAGGAACACAGGCTGAAGGAATCCTGACGGATAAATCCAACCGAGTATTTAAATCCGAGTGAGGCATCAGTCGGGCAATTGGAGTGAAGCTACTGTCGGATGGCCCGATTGATCTCAAATCCGACTGAGCGGTCCTAAAATCCGACTGGTGTCGGGCGATTCGACCTGAAGCTAAAGATGGGTCCTAAAATCCGACTGGTGTCACGCAATTCGACTTGAAGCTAAAGATGGGTCCTAAAGTCCGACTAGTGTCGGGTAATTCGACCTGAAGCTAAACATGGCCTTAGTTATCTCATAACGTTTGGACCTTGCTGCTGGAACAAAGCATTTAGCTCCACCGATCATATTGTAGGCACTATAGCTCTCAAAAAAGTTTTTGAAGCATGCATCAGGTACTGCACTAATATGGAGTCGTCACTTTTGGTCTAGACATTTATATCATCATCCGTAGCGTTGTCACCAGGGCACACGCCTACAATAGCTGCTTGCAAAATATATTTTCTTTCTTAGCACTCCTGAGGACAATCCTGAGATGCAGTCTCCTGGACGACGAAGAGTTTGCTGAATTACTAATTCGGCACGCGTGGATACCGTAGGGGGGCGCCTACTTCGACTCTTGGTCGATGGAGAAATTCTCGCAGCTGGGACGTATAACCTAGCTACGGGTGTCGGGAAATCTTCACCATCTTCTTCCTCTCCTTTGAGTTCTTTTGGTGTAAAAGTGCATCTAGTGCCCCCTTAAGACAAATGGGTTAAGGGACTAATGTGTTTGTGAGTGTACACAAAAGATATAGTCCCTGAAGATTTGGTTTAACCAACAAAAAACGACACCTAAAAATGTATTTCTTCAGTGAAGAATTTGCTGCGTCCTTGAAGAAATTGATGTGAAGAATTGGAAGCTTGAAGACTTTGTTTTCATAGTTTATTGCTTCTTTATTTGAGTCAATGGGAAACACCATACTGTGAAAGAGGGTCTAGGTGATATATAGGTGTATTTCCGAAGTGATGCTCAAACCTAAAACATACCTACTTATTCGAGTGAAGACTTTGGAAATCTCTTGCAGTGCAATCGAGTTCTTCAGTGACAGAGGCAAAGTTCTTTTGTTCGTTGACGAAATTGGTCTGACTGAAGAGTTAGGATTTCGCCAGTGTGATCTGCATACCATGTGAGGAAAATGAGAGTTCCGATGAAATTGTCGTTCCGACCGTTGTTGCGCAAGTGCCAGCTGTTGAGTGGATCCTTATCCAAGGGGATTTATGTCTTATCATGTC
>NC_041392.1:558487592-558503638 GCF_002162155.2 Triticum dicoccoides | reverse complement strand
ATCGACAAGTGTCATTTGAGAGCAACCCTTCCTCTAACGAACTTGAGAAAAACTCAAGTGAGGAAAAACCCAAACACCCAAAGCCAGAGTGATTGAGCATCACTGAAGAGATTGTTATGTGTGATCCGACGCCTGTTACCTTTGAAGACTATCATTCTTCTAGACGGTTAGGAGTCATGTTCTGAGCATCCAAGAAGTATTTGTGGAGTACCATAGAACGAATCTGTGAAGGTTTTGGAAGTCTACCTTGAAGACTTACCACGAGTGATTGGGCGGGGTCTAAGTGGCTTAGCTCAAGAGGAATAAGGTGAAGACTTGGTGTCTCCTGAGTTCAATCTCAGCCTCCCTAACTAGACGTACAGTTGATAAACAACTGAAACTGGTCAAACAAATCACCGTGTCTTCACCGAGCCAACCTGGTTTCAAATTCCTCAACCCTTTACTTTCAGTACTTGTGCACTTAAAGAATTTGTGTCTTGCATTCTGAAGACTTTCATCTTGATGCTTTTCATTCCTTCAGTTCATCATGTTTACTTTTGAATGTATGTATGATTGCATGTTCTTCATTTGCATCTATCATGTGCACCTGTTTTGCTTCACTGTGATGATTTAGTTTCCCTTCTGTTTCTATTTCGTCACTCTGTTATTCGTCAAACTCTACCAACTTTGATGAATTTGTAAAAATCTCCCATTCACCCCCGAAAGATTACCTGCGCTTTCAATTGGTATAAAGCAAGGTACTCCCTTGTTCTGTGTGATTTTGGTTTAACCACCTGGAGTTTTAGTTATGTCGACCGCAGGTATGATCAAAGTCTCCGTTGCGTGCCCTATCTTCGAAGGCACAGACTACCCGTACTAGAAGAACAAGATGTGCATGCATCTTGAGGCTATTGACAACGATCTCTGATTTGTCGTCGAGAATGGTATCCTCTGTTGGACCGAGTATCAATGCTAATGACGTGAAGAGATTCAAACAACTTGACTCTCAAGCGAAGAATATCATATGTGGGCATCTGAACAAAGGACGGTATGGCAGAGTGAGTGCTTTGAAGACCTCAAATCTTATCTGGGATATGATCTCCAAGGGGGTTTCAACTCAACATGACTCCCGAGTGGATGTTCTTCACAATCTCTTCAACCGCTTCAAGAAGCTCGACAATGAGAACGTCCAACAAACATTCGATCGCCTCACTGATATCTCCAATGAGCTTCAAGCTCTTGGCGCATCTGACATCACCGACATGAGGTGGTGCAGAAATTGTTGAGATCGCTTGACAGTTCATTTGACATCTTGGGACTGATGGTTCAAGAGAGTCCTAACTACAAGCAACTTAACCTAGCTGATATTCTTGAGAGGCTCAATACTCATGAATTTCAACAAGCTGAGAAGAGAGACATGTATGGTCCAAGCTATGGACAACCTCGCGCCATGAAGGCAAAAGCAAAAGCCAAAGCAATTTCTTCATCTGAAGAAGAATCTGACTGCAGTTCCGGTGGCCCCGGAGAAATTGGCAGAGAACTTGCAATGATGGTGAAGAAATTTCAGAAGTTTTCAAAGAAAAACCGCTTTGGAAAGTCTTCAAAGTATGACTCGAAGAAAACTGAAGAAGATTTTGCTCGAGACTACAAGAGAACTTGCTACAAATGCAAGAAGCCTGACAACTATATTGCTGACTGTCCTCTCTGGGAAAAGGAATCAAAGAAGAAGAGCAAGGATGGCAGTTCTGATGAGAAGAAATCCTATGTCTTCTTCAAAGTCTTCATCATACAAGAGAGCAGTTCTAGCAAGCACGTGCATTCATCAGCAAGGAAATGGACTCTTAGGAAGAATCCGATCAAGAGGGAGCTGAGGAATCTGAGGAGTCAGATTCTTGTGGCGGGCCTAGCTCTCGCTGCCGATTTTGTCACCAAGTCCATCTTCAACCATGAAGAAAATGGCTACGTCACCGACGCTAAGGCCTGTGACGACAACTCTGCTCCCATCTATTGCTTCATGGCAAAAGGCGCCAAGGTATCCTCACGTGTTGCCTACTTTGATACTTTCAGTAAAGATGACTCTGGATGTGAAAATAAACCTAGGTATGAAAAAACTTGCTAAAATTGCAACTGAGTAGCAAACTACTATGGAAAAGATTCAAAAACTGCTAGACAAAAGCGATGATCTGTTGGATGAGGAATTGGATCGAAATCAATCTTTGACTGGTGATCTTCAAAGTCTTTGATCAAAGTATGACGAACTTCAAAGTCGTCATGTGGCCCTCTCAGGCAATCATGAGAAGCTTTCCTATGAATTTCTTCAGAGGAGATCTCGAAAAACTGAGAGCGTCTCATGATGATTTTCGAACGTAGAACGATGCCTTGCTCGCTCAACAGATCAGTACCGCTCATGAAGAATTTGTGTCACCATACTTGAAATGCCTTGAACGTGAAAACGCAAATTCTTCTACTGAATGTTCAAATGCTTCTGAAAGAGCAATTTCTTCAACTGTTTCGGAGGCTACTAACCCCTCATCTGAGAAAGCCACAAATATCACTGACGAAAATGCAGGGTTGAAGGAATTGTATATGACAGGCATGTACAAAAGCCTCAAAGGGCATCAAACCCTTTGCGATGTGCTTAAGAAGCAAATCTTGAAGAAGAACCCTAGGAAAGAGGGTATTGCATTTGAAAGAAGAATCAATGGAGATGGATCCTATTGAAAACCTGAGCAGTACCCCCAAACCACCTGGATGCCTGCAAAACGACCTCCTATCAATCCATCCACTTTGTTTGGCTATAACTGTGCTACTTATTATGTCTCTATTGAGTCATTTGACTCCAACTATAAACTGTTCAAAAATCAAAATGGTGAAGTATTCGCCAAATTTGTTGGAACTAACTACAGGAATGGTCCACCAATGAAGAAAATCTAGATGCCCAAAAGCCTTCTGGAAAGTATTCAGGTGAATGTCGTCATGACACCATTGATGAAGAAAAACCTAAGGGCAAATTTTTCATATGGACCAAAGTCTTCAAATGGTCGCAGACCCACTTATGGTCGTGCTAATGCCTCAGTTCGTAGGGAAACAATCATTGGTCTAATGAATATGTGCATTATTCTTCGAACCACTATGTTCACAAATCTTCGAAGAATTTCTCAGTATATTTATTTGATTATACTAACCCCTCTATGAAGAGAAATGCATTTGCTTCAATGCCTAAATTCTCAATTGGCGCACTTAGATACAATGCTTCTCAGCCACCCTTACAAATGTGGGTGGTCAAGAAGAACTAATTTCTTCTACAGGGTCGGGTCTCCAGAAGGGATGCGCTAATGATGAAGAAAATCTTGAGACCTGGAAAATATTGTTGGATGCAAGATAAAAATGAAAAATGGATTATCCATTACTCTCGTCCATGATATCACTGCACAACCACATAGAACCAGCAGCCACAGCAGCAACACAAGCCTCTAGTAGCAGCAGTTTCTACCAGCATAAGCGTCTTCCTCTGACCAAGCCACGTTGTCGACGTGTCTCCCGCACGGCCCCGCCACCGTCTCACGTGCCACCTCCACGTCTCCCGCACTCGCACGCAGCCACTTGCGGACCTCCCCGCTAGCTAGCGCACAGCCGCGAGATGAGTACCCGCTGCCGAGATGAGCCCCTTAGCCGCCTTCCCGTCAGGCCCCGTTGTCGCCTGCGCCTGCCGGCGTCTGTTACCATGTTGAATGAGGAGAGGTGTACCAACAGCTTGTCTCTATGCGCTCATCTCCAAACATTGATCAGCCCTCCTCTTCTAAGTCACTTACACGAGTTCGGCCCTATGGGCCTAAGTTGTGATGGACCAGGCCCATACAAGATCAACATCTACCAAATCATTTTCGTAGGGTGCCCGATTGGGTCCGGTACCTCCTGGTATGAGAAGTCAGGGACTTCAGAGTGCCTAGTTCTTTATGCTGATAGCGAGTTGTTTTGAAAGTACGTCACCTCCAAGCTTTGTTAATCCCAAACCTCTAGGCTCAAGTCTTGGCTTTCACATTTTAAATAAATATTTGCTTGCCCTCTTTCTTCCACATGTAGGTGTTCAAGTATATGTGAAGGCCCAACCTTCTCCAACTTCTGGTCCTACTAGTTGGTGCATGAAACTTAATAATGGATTGAAGCTTGACTAGCTGTCACTATGTTAAACATGAAAGATCTGAGTTTATTTTATAATATAAAATATAATACGAATAGTAATTATAAATTATGATTATTTGTTTTGTTGCTCTTGTATATAGGCAAACAACTGAAACATATAGTGATGCAAAGAATGTAAAGTGCAATTTAACGATCAACAATATACGCAATTTAGGTACAGTAGTCCCTTACCTCAGCAGCAAAGAGACGAGGTCTCAAGCCAAGTGCAGAACATGGAGCATCAAGGAGGACACGATCAAAGCTGCTTGGAAAGAATCCTTTTGAGTCTTCAACTCTACCTCCAGAGCAGTTACTTCTTCCTGTCCCGTTCCTCATTCGCCTTAAATTCTTCCTGAGGTCTGCCTTGCTAACATACCTTTTGGCATCTGGTTTTCCATCATTTAAAAGAAAAAATAAAATTCCAAAATAGTGGAAAAGACCAACATATACAGTGTCCAACATGTACAACAAATACAATTGCTGCCGCTGCAGGAAATAGTGTAACAATTTAGGTTAGTGTCTAAATAATTCAAACAAATTTAGACACAGTTCTCAATCCAAACTAGAAATACGTAAGGAACATTAAAACATCCATGTTATCCAGAGATCTGAAAAATCCATATGATACCATCATGTGAACAAAAAGAATCCAAGAAACATGATGCACAGAATAGAGCTGATGTGGTGAAGAAAAATGAATACATGGGTATAAATTGGCATGCTGCTTACCAGTCTGCTCAACTATTGCAGTTGAGCTGTCTTCAGCTGCAGTCGTAACCCTGGCAGCGATTATACTACGAATAGGGCCAGAGTTCTCCGCTAACGTCACAATTGCTTCAGAGCAATTATCAGCCACGCCAAGATTTCTTTCCTCATAAGCCTTCCGTACAGATTTGAGAGCATCAAGTTTATAAGCTCTTATACAACTTAGGCCCATCTCATCAGCCAACTTCAAAATACCCATCACCTGGAATATAATTTTATGTTATTACAATGACAATATGATTCTCGGGATAAAGATATACACCATCAGGGAACACATGATAAATGTTAGATACATAAGATATACACCATCAGGGAGCACATGCTAAATGTTAAATACATAAATAAAGGCATACTTTCATGTGCATGTGCACCATGACAGATTTTTTATTGCTCAGGTGCTGACATCTCCCAAAGCTTTCTAACACATCAATGTGAACATGACCTTAGGAGATAAACTAGGAATCCGAAAAAAGAAATACAAGAAACCTAGTACCATACATCTTTATTAGGACAGCCCCAACCCGTGTGTTTTCTGCATGCATCGTGTAGGTTAGTTAGAAAAAAAATTAGACATGGTGCAAATCGTGCAGCCGGCCCTTAGTTTTAGGAACCAATAATCTTGTTCCTTCCTTTTTCTTGTTCGTTCGTCTAAACAGATTAAGCAGCCGAATGTCTTTATTCCTTTCTTCCCATGGAAAATCAGCGCACCAAGGAGGCAACCTCCCTTCTCAAGGACGAGGAGATCAAGATGGCGGACTCTGTTCCATTGGACAAACAGCAGATCAAGCCGGCGACCGTGCCATGCGTCTTCAAGTGCCCGGGACGACGAACGACTTAATGAATTGGTTCTCGGACTTGGCATGCTACAAGTGTACCGTCTGCAGCAAGATACGAGTTTTGTTTGAGCCACCCTCAAAAGAATCTTCAACAAGCAGCTCGGAGTATAAAGGCAGCGCCGACAAAAATAATGGTAGAGACTCGGACGCCGGATTGAAGATTAGAGAGTTTGAGAAAAGCAAATACAGAAACATGTAGGACTTGACCGGTACTCTACTTTCGATGTGTTCCCGATGTAGGAGTTGAAGATTAGAACATGCCGGTTTGAGCATGAATAAAATTATTGCCGTATCTCTACTTTCCTATTTTCGATGAGTTCCCGATTGTAGGAGTTGAAGACTATGACATGTTCGTTTGACTAAATTTATTGTCATGCATATACTCTACTTTGGATGTGTTCCCGATGTAAGCATACAGTTCCACATGACTTTGAGCGTGCACATGTTAATCACCATACACGTATTATTGCCACTGGGTGTAGAAAAAAAGTTGAAGCCAAGAAGAACAACATTAAGAGTTGAATGGGTAACCATTATGAGTAACACTAATCCTGTTATATTAGTGAAGACCCTTGAATAAACCCATTTAGAGTTCAACGGGAAACACTAAGAGTTGAACAGGAAACCGCTCGACAACGTTATCATGGTAGGCACTACACATCCGATAAAGATCCAATGGCCATTAACAATGCTTGCAACGCATTGTAATGCCACAGGGAGATCGCTGAGCCTCTAGCGAGAACCGGGACAGAGGCTCGGGAGAACTGGTAGAGAGGCTTGGCAAGAACTGGGAGAGAGGCTAGGCGATCTCCCGGTGGCATTACTATGCGCTCCAAGCATTGTTAACGATGTCACTGAATCTTCACCGGATGTGTAGTGCTTACCATGATAATGTCGTTGAGCGGTTTCCCGTTCAACTCTTAGTGTTTCGCGTTGAACTCCGAATTGGTTTAGTCAAGGGTCTTCAATAATGTAATCGGATTAGTGTTACTCATAATGGTGTTCCATTCAATGTTTTTCTTCTTGGCTTTAACTCTTTTTTACACTCAATGGCAATAATATATATATGATGATTAACATGTGCACGCTCAAAGTCATGTGGAGCTATATGAATACATCGGCAACACATCAAAAGTAGAGTACACATACAAAAATAAATTTATTCATACTCAAACCGGCATGTCATAATCTTGAACTCCTACATCACGAACACATCGAAAGTGTTAGTGTGGACAGGAAAGTGGTTCACTGAAGCTGTTTAACATATTGCTGCCCAGAGGCATATATATAGTACCGGGGAAGTCGGTTCCTATGCAAACCGACCATGCGACTCTAGCAACTGCTGGTACATGCAAAAACCAAATTGACTATTGTTGTCTAAATGCATGCACTAACTTACTAAGGAAGCTCCAGCCAGCCTACCACTAGTCTACTACTCCCTAGCTAAGTAAATACTCCCTCCGTATGGAAATACTTGTTGGAGAAATGGATGTATCTAGATGTATTTTAGTTTTAGATACATGTTCCCAAGGATTACTACTAACAAAAAGTAGAGTACCGATCAAATCCTACATGTTCCCATTAAGCTCGGCGTTCAAGGAGAGGGTCATTAAGGAGGGCCCTTGGGAGGAAGGAGGGGATGCGGACAATGTGTGGATGAAGATGGCGACTTGCATTCGTAAGGTGGCCTCGGAGGAGTTTGGAGTGTCCAGGGGAAGGAGAAGCGAGGATAAGGATACCTGGTGGTGGAATGATGATGTCCAGAAGGCGATTAAGGAGAAGCAAGATTGCTTCAGACGCGTATACCTGGATAGGAGTGCAGACAACATAGAGAAGTACAAGATGGTGAAGAAGGCCGCAAAGCGAGCTGTTGGTGAAGCAAGGGGTCGGGCATATGAGGACCTCTACCAACGGTTAGGCGCGAAAGAAGGCGAAAGGGACATCTATAAGATGGCCAAGATCCGAGAGAGGAAGACGAGGGATATTGGCCAAGTCAAATGCATCAAGGACGGAGCAGGCCAACTCTTGGTGAAGGACGAGGAGATTAAGCATAGATGGCGGGAGTACTTCGACAAGCTGTTCAATGGGGAGAATGAGAGTTCTACCATTGAACTGGACGACTCCTTTGATGAGACCAGCATGCGTTTTGTGCGGCGAATCCATGAGTCTGAGGTCAAGGAGGCTTTAAAAAGGATGAAAGGAGGCAAGGCGATAGGCCCTGATTGTATCCCCATTGAGGTGTGGAAAGATCTCGGGGACATAGCGATAGTATGGCTAACCAAGCTTTTCAACCTCATTTTTCGGGCAAACAAGATGCCAGAAGAATGGAGACGGAGTATATTAGTACCAATCTTCAAGAACAAGGGGGATGTTCAGAGTTGTACTAATTACCGTGGAATTAAGCTGATGAGCCATACAATGAAGCTATGGGAGAGAGTCATTGAGCACCGCTTAAGAAGAATGACAAGCGTGACCAAAAATCAGTTTGGTTTCATGCCTGGGAGGTCGACCATGGAAGCCATTTTCTTGGTACGACAACTTATGGAGAGATATAGGGAGCAAAAGGACTTGCATATGGTGTTCATTGACTTGGGGAAGGTCTATGATAAGATACCGCGGAATGTCATGTGGTGGGCCTTGGAGAAACACAAGGTCCCAGCAAAGTACATTACCCTCATCAAAGGACATGTACGACAATGTTGTGACAAGTGTTCGAACAAGTGATGTCGACACCGATGACTTCCCGATTAAGATAGGACTGCATCAGGGGTCAGCTTTGAGCCCTTATCTTTTTGCATTGGTGATGGATGCGGTCACAAGGGATATACAAGGAGATATCCCATGGTGTATGCTCTTTGCGGATGATGTGGTGCTAGTTGACGATAGTCGGACGGGGGTAAATAGGAAGTTAGAGTTATGGAGACAAACCTTGGAATCGAAAGGGTTTAGGTTTAGTAGAACTAAAACCGAGTACATGATGTGCGGTTTCAGTGCTACTAGGTGTGAGAAGGTTAGCCTTGATGGCCAGGTGGTACCTCGGAAGGACACCTTTCGGTATTTGGGGTCAATGCTACAGGAGGATGGGGGTATTGATGAAGATGTGAACCATCGAATCAAAGTCGGATGGATGAAGTGGCGCCAAGCTTCTGGCATTCTCTGTGACAAGAGAGTGCCACAAAAGCTAAAAGGCAAGTTCTACAGGACGGCGGTTCGACTCGCAATGTTGTATGGCGCTGAGTGTTGGCCGACTAAAAGGCGACATGTTCAACAGTTAGGTGTGGCGGAGATGCGTATGTTGAGATGGATGTGTGGCCACACGAGGAAGGATCGAGTCCGGAATGATGATATACGAGATAGAGTTGGGGTATCACCAATTGAAGAGAAGCTTGTCCAACATCGTCTAAGATGGTTTGGGCATATTCAGTGTAGGCCTCCAGAAGCTCAAGTGCATAGCGGACGGCTAAAGCGTGCGGAGAATGTCAAGAGAGGGCGGGGTAGACCGAATTTGACATGGGGGGAGTCCGTTAAGAGAGACCTGAAGGCTTGGAGTATCACCAAAAAGCTAGCTATGGACAGGGGTGCGTGGAAGCTTGCTATCCATGTACCAGAGCCATGAGTTGGTTGCAAGATCTTATGGGTTTCACCTCTAGCCTACCCCAACTTGTTTGGGACTAAAGGCTTAAACTCCGAGCTGCTCGTTGAAGATTCTTTTGAGAGCGGCTCGAACAAAAACTCATATCTCGCCATAGACGGTACACCTATAGGATGCCAAGTCCAAGAACCAATTCATTAAGTCGTTCGTCGTCCCGGGCACTTAAGACACATGATGCATGGCACGGTCATCGGCTTGATTTGTTGTTTGTCCAATGGAATGGAGTCTGCCGGCTTGATCTCCTCATCCTTGAGAAGGGAGGTCGCGGCTCCATGGGATGGGAGGTTGCCTCCTTGGTGTGCTGATTGTCCATGCGAAGGAAGGAAGAAAGACAACCGGCAGCTCGATCTGTTCACATGAACGAACAAGAAAAAGGAACAAGATTATTCGTTCCTAAAACTAAGGGGTAGTTGCAAGATCTACACCACGTCTAATTTTTTTACTAACAAACCTACACGCAGCATGCAGAAACCGCATGGGTTGGGGTTGTGCCTAATAAAGCATCTCCTTTTTTTCTAGGGACGTGATGCGTGGGATGTGATCAGTCGAAGGGTAAAATTGTCAACAAATACAATGAACCATATAATCTAGATTTTTCCTCAAAAACCTATACACCCTATATCTAGGAAGGGAGGGAGTAGTACGTTGTGGCGCTGCATTGTAGTCTTCCCGCGCCGCAAACATCTTCCTTGCCATCTTGTACTTTGCTATGTTGTCTGCACTCCTATTCAATTGTAGACGTCTGAAACAGTCTTTCTTCTAATTAATAGCCACATGGAAAATACAAAGGGTACGGCTATTTATATATTACTCTGACAGTAACAATCACTTTTCTAGGGTTTAAAAAGTAGTTGTTACTACTTTTGAAGCCCCTCGTCGAGACAAACTCACAGGTGAAGACGGGTCACTAATTGGATTAACAATGTGTGATAAATCATTTTGAAAACTTGGATTTAGCAATTAAAGCCGATGATGCAAGCATGAGGTCGACGATTATGCATGCATAACATGCATGCATGTGATCTCTCCATAGGGCAAAATTCCCTTGACATGCCACAGCGTCATAAGATTATCTATCACAAGAATCTCTGTTATTTAATTGGTCCTCCACCCTCAATAAATGTTGTGAACTCCTTTTGGAGACACATATATCTGACGTAGCGCAACAAAGTCCAATTTTTAGCAGACACTCTTTAGTTCCAATTTGCAGCAGCGCCAAGCTTTGAGGTGGAGCGTGCCGGACTAAGCAAAGTGGTTTGTTTTATAGGAGATAAAACCCAAATCACTGAATCTGGGTAAGAAATGGAATAAGGTCTAATAGGATGAGAGCACTAGCTTTAGCCTTTTGGAGAAGCAAACAGAAAGCATCCATGTTGCATACGAGTCAGATCATCGATTAGGAAAGAATGGAGTTAGAATTGAGTTATCCTACAGTAAGAGTCAGACTAAAGTCCTAGCCAGGATCACCCCAACCCATAAAACCAAGTTGTGGTTGGATGGCGGGAAGGCTAATTGTACCCCTAGCCCACCAGGGTTCAAACCCCAAGTTTGCAGCCATGTGTGTTTCATCAAGCATGATGTTCCTTCAATGAGAGGCTTCCTGCCGATAGCGAGGCGCCTGTGGTGACTTCATCAATCTTAAAGCTCTATGACTATTCTTTTGTAGGTGCATGTACACGTGTGCTTTTAAGTTGTACTCGGTGTTTCTAAAGAAGAGGATCACCCAACCCAGAATAAATCAACCATAGCTCAGAGCTCATTGACACAGATGAGGGTGAGCATGCATTATTGTGTTACCAATCCGATCAAAGCCTAAGATTCGCAATCTTTTCTTCCCTTCTCTAGTTCCACAAAAGACCAGCACAAACCACTGTAGTTTATATTTGCCTTTTGTCATGAAAGAAGAATATTTCATGAAGCCATATATAACGCATCAAGCCATGACCCGGACACAACATAAAGGGGAGAAACATGACCACATAAGTTCAGATGCCAACGTTAACTCAAAGCAACATCATATGCTGAATCTAACATAATGAATTACCTTATTGTGAGATCTATCGAGGGCAACAATCTCCCCTTTGTCCCTCATAAGGATAGCAATTGCTGTTGTTTTCCCTCCTGGAGCAGCACACATGTCCAATATTTGCTCTCCTGGCTGGGGATCTGTTAAATAAAATAAAAAATTGCACATAAACACATCAGGACAGGAAATACTGTTGTTTTTATGAAAAAACACTCAAACCCAGGATAATATAAGGTCTAGAGGCCAATATAATTACAGCAGCAAAATTCTAAAGCATGCAAGTAATATCTTGTAGGTCAACCATATGTGGACATGCATGTTGATAGGAGAAAACTAAATCAGATGTCCCACGATTCAACATTTCAACTGCTTTGTTTCTAGCAAGAGTAATTGGTTGACTATTCCAACAACTTCTTTTGTAGTTTCAGTTGAATAACTATAGCTCGTACCCTCTAACGTACCCCTACCCCTCCCGGTGCCTCCCCTCCCAACAGCCCCACGCCAGCTCCTACTCCAAGTTCGGTGGCCACCTCCACAGGAAACATTTCTATCCATATTTAAACAGTTAGAGATCGCAAGGACGAGCCGCAGAGCTGTCCGTCAGTGACATACACCTAACAGCATGGCCATAGCAAATGAGATAATCCAAAAGCAATCCCAACATGACACATAAGCAAACGGCTATAGGCCAGCAGTGATAACATAGATAAAGTTAAAAGAAACCAAAAGATTTGAAGGACACAAAGGAGCCCGTCCCACCAAGGCCATCAATCCACATCTTCATTGATAATCCTTGGAAGCTGAAGCGTTGCTGCATTGGAGGGATGCCACAGTAGCCAGCTCCCGTGGCCTGGATGGTGTCCAGGGGCAGATAAGGTGCAGGCTGGCAATAAGGTGGTGTGATGTCCAACTCCAGGTTTTAGAAGAGGGCTTCCTCTTGCAGGAAGGAGATGAGACCCCCGGGAGCTTGCCCTTCTTAGATTGCAGAGGGTATGGCGTCTTGAGACCATCATGAAGCTGGCTTATGTGAGGGCTCCTCCTGAGTGAAGCTTCAGAGACATGAACAGTTTGTGTTTGCACCTGAAGTAGGTGATCCGAACACCTCTAGCATACTGGAAGCGATCCTCAAAACGATCAAAGCAGGAAACATGCTGTGGGAGCAGTAGCAGCGGGTCCTCTGACAGATTCTGATCAAAGCAAAGCTTCTTAGAGGCAGTACGAAGGTCAGCAGAAGTACTCATATTGACAGTAAGTTTGAGGGAAAGGGTGGGCTGAGATCCTGCATGTCTACAGTGACCCTCTTTTCAGGAGCTCTGATGTTAACAATAGAAAAAGACATTTAAGAATCTGAATATTTTGCCATTCGGAGCAACTCCATCGCTTCCTAAAGACTGAAAGGAGAGTTAGCCCAAGCAGTGTCCACAGTGACACTCTCATGATCAGGAGCACTGTCGCTAACACTGTCTGAATATGCATCACTATTATCAATCAGCTAGATCTTAACAGAGGAAGGAGGCTCTGAAGACTGACCATCTTGCAGCTGTTGGTCTCTAACCAGGGTAGGAGGGTGTCCAGGGTAGGAGGCAATTGATCAGACACATTATCATTCCCATTGTTATTCTCAGCATGGTGGAACTGACCCCACACCATATCAACAGGATGGTGATACTGGACAAGACCATGGTAAGGATGTGGGACTACATGTGCGAAAGGGGGGTCCTTTAGCATATGGAATCTGTCCTAGAGGCCTGGGAAGTTTGGAAGCATTGGAGTGCCAGGGTGTTTCAGGGAGCTAGGCCAAACATTCATGCTCTTCTGCATAGGGTGGCCGACGGGTGTGCTTAGCGGTGCCTCTGCCCTCCACAAACACCTCCTTAGGTTGCTTGTCCCTGACTCTTAGTCGGTCTCAGTGAGGTCGCGACACCATCCTATAACTACTATTTCCTTAGCTGTAGCCATTCTTTTATTGTTTACCCAGTACCTTTATTTAATCCTAACTTGCTAGAAAGCAAGCAGCAGTTTGTTTTCAGATACATATTATATATACAAATAATAAAGACCACAGCAACAGATAAAATGAGTTGGATAAAATCACACTTCTGGTTGATGTAACAACAAAGAAATGTTCTAAGAAAAATACAAGTCATACCAAGGACACGAGCAGCCACAATACTTGGCAAATTTTGAAGAAATATCTCCCCTTCAAGCACGTCTGAATGATAAAAGAAAAGGACAGTTAGTTTTAATGAATCTGAAGATGTACAGTACAACAGATGCGAAAGGCATTTTGCATCATCCACAGTTCCATGCTATATCACTTTTTCTGAGCTTTGGAATGCATATCACCACGAACTAGTAGGTCAAACTCAAGATAAATATGTGTTAGTTACTAGTCCAGAACAACAGATATGATTTACAGTGAAATGTCCGATGGAAATATGGAAGCTAACTATGGCTAATGGTAATTTCGTGGGGATCATTGGCACTAGTTCTCACTGCCACAGATGATTGCTCAGGTAAAGTTAGCTTCAGGCCAGATATGCTTCATGAAGATCATTGCCATGGTACTCCCATATTCAATATACTTCTTAAACCAATCTATTATATTGATTTTTCATTCTCAAAATATCTTACTAATTATTCTAAGATACCTCAAATACAAGTCCTACGAGAAAATATCATCAGAGCCCTAAGTTTACGCACAGAAAAGTATATTGAATATATATATATATGGGGTGTCTATTAATTACTAATGAGGCACACTAAGAATGATAACAACGTATAATCACTTTATCTATGTGATTAACTTGGTGAAATTTCTTGAACCTCACTTCTCTATTCCTCTTCTTAAGTGGATCAGGCTCTGACAAACACACACACACATGGACGCGCGCACATTCAAGCCCCCTATTAACTTGACTTCCTAGCATCGTCGATCTGCAGGTCGTCATACTGACGCGCTGCCGGCAGCCATCAGGATAGAGCATCTCCATCAACCCTGCTCTGATACCATGTGGTTAACTTGGAGAAAAAATTGGAACCTCGCTTCTATATTCCTCTTCTTTTATACATGCATCTATATATTGGCCTTGACTAGGCTCCAATGGCCAACGGTCGGAGATGATTCCGGCAAATCCCTCGGTAGGGTATCCCGGCGTGGTGATTGTCGGAGGGGAAACAAGGAGGCGAGATTACCCAGGTTCAGACCCTCTTGGTGGAGGTAAAACCCTACTCCTGTTGTGTATATTGCGATTGGGGTGTACAAAGTACAGGTATGAACCAAGGGATTGTAATGTATCTATCAACTAGCTCGGCCTCGGCTTATATAACATACCGAGGTCCCTAGGGTTACACAACCTAGTCGGCTACGTACGTGGAGGGGAGTCCACCATGGCTCTGGCTTCCTTGTCTTTGACGGAAAGGCTTCCAGAGTCTTCTCTTACAAGGCCTGTGGGCTGTACTGATGGCCTAGGGCAAAACCGGCATAGGGGCACCCTTGGGCCGGCAACCGACAAGGTGCGACACCCCTGGGCGGTAACACCGCCAGTAACCCCCGAATCGGTCTACAAACTTGGTTGCACCTTGACCAGCACCGAACTGCACATTGTCTTCAGCTAGCCGAGGTTGAAACTGGTTCTTCGAGCTTTCCCTAACAACATCTGCTCGCACTCGGCCTTCGAATGACGGACTACTTCCGAAGTTGCATGAACAGCTTCGGTATTGAATTGTTGATGAAGATAGCTGACCAGCGCCACAAAAAGTTTCCCACGCATCCGATCCTCGCGGGCCGAATTCCCACATGACATTTAAAAATGCAACTTGTCCAGTCTTGCTCATCAGACCAGACCGGTCTCATCAGCTAGTCAAACCGGACCATGTGTCAGACTTGCTCATCAGACCAGACCGGTCTCATCAGCTAGTCAAACCGGACCATGTGTCAGACCTGAACCGCCGGTCAAAGTGACATGTGGGAGTGGGCCCCACCAAGGCCACGTCCCATGAACTAACGATGTGCGCCTCAATTCCCACAAGCAGTTAACGGCAGACTCCGCGATCCCCATGCGCCTTCAACGCTATTATCAGGATACGAAGAGATAGCTTGCCACGTGGCGTTAATTGATGTCGTTGTTCAACCTCCCATACACCTATATAAGGGGAATGAACAGAGAAGGGAGGGCTTTACGCTCTCACCTCTTCCGCTTCCTTCTTCCTCGCGCCACTGTCTCGTCCTGCTGCTCCGCTGCATCAGCACACTACAGCCCCAATGCAGCACCACCACGCCACCATGGGCAAGCGCTGCCTGATGAACGGCGAGCCCATCAACACCGGGAAGGTCAACGCCTCCAAGGAGGTACCGTCGAAGACCAAGGGCAAGCGGATGTCTTCCACTAACTGACGGCCAACTAGAACGCCTCACAAACGGTGGCCGTCTCCCTCAGCCTACCGTCGCCTTATCAGGCTCTCCGATCATCGTGGCGGAGAACGGCGATGTCCTGGCGGAGGCCGTGCCCAAGTCGGAACCACACGAACGGGTTATTTTTCATCCCCCTTCATCATCTACGGTCTTTTGCATGTCTACTGCCTCAAAATCCACCGTCTCCCCCCC
>NC_041392.1:558360193-558487023 GCF_002162155.2 Triticum dicoccoides | reverse complement strand
A
Organism: Triticum dicoccoides; assembly: GCF_002162155.2. Taxonomy (NCBI): domain Eukaryota; kingdom Viridiplantae; phylum Streptophyta; class Magnoliopsida; order Poales; family Poaceae; genus Triticum; species Triticum dicoccoides. The sequence goes on along the minus strand of NC_041392.1, from coordinate 558,487,022 downwards.
TCACCCTTTGTGAGGCCTTTCTTTGTGTCAAAACCCACTTCGGCTTCTGGAGGAGGTAATTCCAAGTTAAGCACCAAACAAACGTGAGCGAGACCTGCGAGTGCGGAGGAGCCACCATCTACAAGCAGGCCGAAACCAATAAACATGGCAGGAAGATTGGTTCTACGTCCACAACCCTCCCCAAGCTGGTATAGTCACACCTTTTAGCTAGGTTTCCCCAATCAGTTCCCCCAATCAAACACCATTCGTGAAGTCCCAAAAACAATTTGGTACAAACAGCCACGGTGAAGAGACTTCACCGTAGAGTGTGCGATCTAGCCGACAAAGGTGTGACCCATGTGCACGTGACGCATGTGGCCCTAAGCCGAGGTATCCAGCCACTTCGATCCCAAGCTCACCCAATGCTCGTCGTTGGCACCGCAGAGGCAAGGCGGCCTGCCCTGTGCCTCTGCCAAAGCAGTCATGACCCAGGTTCCATCAGAATTCTAGGGCATCGTTTCGAAATGTTGTCTGCTCTCCACCACCGGGAGACTAAGAAGTCCTGGCTCAACCCCTTTCTAAATGACAACGAACGGGACGCCCTGCGGTTCCTAAAGGAGAAGGCAGACGGGTTGAACCTCGGCCTTAAGCGGATGACCAACGTCTTTCGACTGGCATGGAAGCGATGTTCTTTGCTCCTTTGCAGAAAAATGTTCAAAAAATGTATCAAAAAATACTATTTGGCAGGAGCTAAGTGGTTCATGCAGCTTAAGGCTACTGTCAACCGAGGTTGTTTAGTAGTTCAATTGCTTCGGTCATGGTCGTTTTGTTGTCGCTAGCGCATATGTAATTTGGTGTTGTTTGTGGGGATTTGTGGGGATTGTACTTCTAATCTTCTATACACTTTTTCTTAATGCAACTATATGCAGCTCTCTTGCGTATTCAAGAAAAAAAAACATACCATTAAAAGATGGTAGTTTGTATACCCTCTCAGTCATCTCTACTGCAACTCCATGAAGAACACGAAATATTCCTGCCCTTGACATTGCAGCAATCCCTTGACCAATGTACAAACCCTTTCTCTCTTCATAATGTGCATCTGCAATGTTAAGTAGACTTTACAACTTATGACCTTGTATTTTGATCAGGGGAAACAACATTGTACACCAAACTATAACAACCATCTATTCTAAGGCATATAAGAAAAAACATATCAATTTATTCAACAAGGCATCAAAGAGAACTGGCAACTTCCACTACAAAAACTCGCCTGACTGCAACCCCTGTAGAACGATTCCGCGTGTTATACCAACAGCCCAACCACTATCCTTGACCGGTTGTTCAATAGCAACTGACACTGCAACCGTATCACCCTTTTCAACATGTGCACTGCAAGCTAAAACACCAGGGACATACACCTAAAGAAAAAGCAAATGAACAGGAGAGATCAAACATACAGAAAAGGGAGTGTGTACTTCGTGATAACAGTGAACTTGCAGTGAGATAGCATCTAGGAGTAGTAATTAAGGTATTCCAAATTTCAAATTCCAGGGGAAAGATGTAGATGGATGAAGACAATAAGATTATGTACACCACCCAGTCTAGCACCAAGGACTTCTGAGAACTTTTTTCAGTAATTTGTCGAATGCAGGTCAAAAAGCTCAAGAGAAAATAAATAGATGCAATAGTCAGTAAAGGCAAAAAACAATATAAGCATATTACATTTAACCAGAAAAAGGAAATAAATTAGCTTAACTGTAGAAGGGCAACAACAATCATTCCAAACTTGTTAAAGGTAGTTTAGTAAGATACAGTAGGTATTCCCAGTGCATCATGAGCATGTTTGTGACATTACGAACGATGTTTTGACTCACTGAGAAGTAGATAAATATGCATGAAAAAAATGTGGCAGCTAAATTTGGGATTGGGAGTGATAACGTAAAACTTGGACATCATGCAAGACTTGAATGGCAAAAAAGAAGTCTAATGTCCTATATCAATGTCGAAGGGTCTGAAAAAAATATGGAAGGAATAACCAACGGTGTCTTTTGAAAGATGGTGGTGGTTTTTAGAACACACCTGGGCTCCTCGAAGAACCGACTCTGCACATTTTCGACTTATAATTATCTCCTTCATAGAGTGACCAGGTTGGCCATCGTAATGCAGAGCATGTGGTCCTGAACCTCGAACAAATAAAACATTTTCAAGGCCTGAATACGGGCACTTGTGCACCAGGTAACTCCCTTCATGTGCTTGCTCTCCACCATTCTGCTCACCGATCTTCAAACCATTAAATCCACAAGAAAGTTCATTCTGATTTACCAATTTCAGCAGCTTTTGCATGACAGTATCAGTGGTACACTTTAGAGTATTCACACGGATGCAAGAGTAGCAAGAAGGATGCCTGATCAAGAAAGTTAAACTTAGTTTAGTCATAACATAACATTAATACCGTAGGTCATTGGAAATTGGCAAGAAACTGCAAATTTAGCTCCTTTTACAACTGCTGCCATCAATCTCTACTTGACTGCATGGTGAAGTCATGAGCGACTCTAGTTTTCCACTTAGTATTTCCCAAGACTAAACATAGTAAAGAAAAGTATGTACAGTGTACTGTGAAGGAAGCCAAGGACACAAAGTACTATCCCAAGAAAACTCACCATAATCATAATATCCTTGAAGTGTTGCTACGATTTAGCAACATCCACATGCTCAGTGAAGTGATACAAATGGTGTTTGTAGTAATAAGTGGAAGCAGCGAAAGCATATGCACAACAAAGTTCAGTGGATGGGGTTTGAGCCAAGTTGCAATTACATGCTCAAACCTCACAAGCTTTAACTCTTAACCCAAATCATCTTGTTTTTCATCTCTTTCTCGAAACCCATTCTCCTCACACATATGAGTTAGGAAATTAACAGACACTCATGGGTCAGAAAATTTGACAATCAATACACTTTAGTGGTGAGTTGAAGATGAATTTTCTATAAACCAATTGGCCAAGTAAAAGCACACTTCTGTTCTTAAATACCCCTTTTTGAGTTATATTTCTCTGCAACTTAAATGTTCATGTTTTTTTTGAGAAAACGCAAAAGCTTTGCACCTCGTTGTACTGAAAAGGCAGTGCTAAAGTTAATTACACAACCAAGTTCGCAGGTTGGAAACTGAAAACAAGACAAGCAAAGGCAAATGCTCATGTTCCTCGTCCTTAAACCTAATCACATAAAAAATCCTAAACTTTTACTAACACAAAAAATTTCTTAATTAACTACTATGCAAAAAGACTTTTTTTCCTTCAATCATCAGAGCAACTAAGTAGAAAGTCTAAAGTCAAACAAGTATTGAGGAATCTTGAAACAGTAATTCTAGTTGTGTTTTGCTTTAGCCATTAAATTAAGAACTGGTCTTTCCATAATCATATCAGCACCTTATTTCTGTTTATACACAGGCACTGTAGTCTCACATTACTTCAGAATCATAGTTGACTGACTTAGGATAGAACAGTCTCAGAGTTGAGCTTGTTTTTCGAACCATGCAGGAGAGATCAGAGTTAAGCTTGTTTTCTATTTGGATTTTTAGGGCCTCTTTGTCTCTTTTATCCGCATGAATCTATGCAAACTGTGCAAAGTAATATGATGTAAATGCATGTGCAAAATAGAGGAAGAGGTAAATGTTTTGATTCCTATGAAATTGTTTTGGTTTCATAGAAAGGGCTAAGTATTCCTATCATCCAATATAGGAGAAATTAAACCACAAAGTCTTCGAACCAATGAGACCTTTATTCTTTCAAGACATTAGAAGCTTAACTGAACTCTTGGGCTCCTCCGCAGGTGAACCTTAACAGATGACCATTGTTAGACTGCTGCAGGCAGGCTCGCGAGGCATGGTTTGCAGCATGCCCCACAGCGCTTGCTTTGTGAACAGTCAGAGGAGACCATGGCCCACCTCCTCACTGGCTGCCCCTTCCCTGCACCTTATGGCACGAGGCCATTTCATGGATTCGATCGACCACCCGGCTGCCCATTATTGGAGAAGACTTCGTGGACTGGTGGCAGCAAGACATCCACTCTGCCGACACCGCCCCTCGGAAGGGCACCTATTCAGTGAGCATGCTGTGGCATGGTGGACGTCCAAGCAGCACAACACAATGCCGCCGTCTTCGACAATGTGCAGCCCAACACCCACTAGCTTCCTATACACAATCAGGGCTGAGGTCCATCTGCAGGCGAAAGCAGGGGCAGCCCCGCAGTGGGTCTAGCGATGTTGCTTCCGGCCCTTCCTTGCGCTCGTACATAACCATTCTGCTATCAACGCATCGAGATGAAAAGCTTTTCGAGTTTCCTCTTAGTCAGCGCAGCTGTTCCAGTGGAACATTGAAGCACACAAAAATAAAAAGCATAGGCACCGGCTGTCTAAGGGCAAGGCCGCCCGCAGAAAAATGTTTAAGCTTATCGCGGCAAAGACCCTAAGGATCTATTCCAGCTACCCTCGTCCAAACTCAAGGCAATAACCAGCAAGGAACCTAAGATTAGCAGGAATTTAACCGAACTCACGCGAGGGCTTCGGAGATGCGGGCGAAGTGGTCGCGGCCGTACGCCGAGGCGAAGTACTCCTCGACTTCGGGCTGCCACCGCAGCCCCGGCCTGAACGTGTACCGGTCCGTGGCGGCCGCAGCACCAGCAGCAGGCGCAGCCGCCGCCGCCGCCGCCGCGGGGGAGGCAGAGGGGGAGGAATCCATAACTGCGAGGGCGGTCGGGATTCGGCACTTGGGCGGTTTTGGGGTTTTTCTGTTTCTCAGGCGAGTTTTTGGGTTTAGGGCCTTGGTAGTCTTTAAAAAATAAGCCGCCTTCTCTTCAGCCTTTTTCATAAACCGTCTCTTTTATTTATTGAAAAAAATTCTAAGTTAGTTATAAAATAACTAATTTATTAGTTTCAACAAATTTAGAGGATGGTTTATTTTTTAAACTGGGAAGAGGCAGCTTATTTTTTAAGTCGCTCGAAAAAACTGGCGTTGGACTTTCTTTGGGCAACGACTTAAAAAAAACTCTGCTCAGGCTTTGCCTCAAAAGAAACTCTGTTCAAGCTGATAGTACAATAGAAATAATGTACAATTAAAAATTAAAAAAACTGTAAATGTTTATGGCAGACATTTTCGTGTTATCTAAAAAAATGTGAGAAAAGAACATGTGTTGCAACATGCGAAAGCAGCAAAATCCATGCTAGAAAAAGTAGCCTTTAAACATGTTTTTGTTGTTTTCTAAAATCACGGCACATGTATTCTTCGATGCAAATTTGCAAGCATGTAGAATACATGGACATGTTTGTTAAAAAGCACATTTTCTATTAAAAAAGACCTATTAGTTTTGATTTTAGTCAAAACACTGCCCTCCTCAAATAGTTGTCAAACTTATGCTTTTGTTGCTTTCTTCAAGGACAGAAAATCTACTCATCAAGGGTCAGGGAGATGATCTGAGAGACTGGAATCACCCTTTCATGTGCATGTCGAACTGGTCGGGCTCTGCATGCTCTTGTAGTCCTTTGAAGGTGTGGTAGGCCGGAGGGGAACTTTTGGTTCTTGAGTACATATGTACCCTATATGAAAAAAAATTAGCAATTTAATAAAAAGTCAAAAAAATCTGAAAATATTTTTGAAATAAACTTGACCTTTCATTGTACTAGTGAGAAAAGTTCCACAACAAGAAAATTTCTCTTTGACTTCTTTTCAAAAAAGACAAATTTTTGGTCAATATAGCATGAATAGTGACCTATAGTAGCAAATAAATTTTGTCTTTTTCGCTGTGAAGTCAACATAGGTTTTTTTTGCGAAAATTCATATACTAGTGCGCAAGTAAGTCAAGTTTAATCTAAAAATACTTTTGAAGTACTTTGACTTTTTGTTTAATTATTTAAAAGAAATACCCCATATAGGGTGTATATACATGCGGGAGTCAAAGGATATTTCCCGTGGTAGGCCATGGGTTCATACTAGTAGGTGTGGAAAGGTCGTGTTTTCTTCTGTAGGTTAAACCTAAATTTAGTTGTAAAATGTTCTTTTACAAATCATCGCAAGGGAGTTGGGAAAAGGGGAAAAGAATCTCCGCCCAAGCAAATGGGATGATCGTTTTGGCTCTCGGGAGCAAATACTCCCGGATGAATAATTAGCTCGAAATCAATTGTAGGTAAAAAAAATTAAAAAAATGTTTTTATTAGATTCTTGTTAGTGTAACAAGCGTGCTTGACAATTTTCATGTGAAATGAGGTAGCAGTGCTTCATCGGTGAAAAGAAACAATATTAAGTGTAACATTTGGAGGTAACATTTAGCGTTCGACTTGGTTTTTTTTAAAGGTCAAAATGCTTAACTTTTCTCCCTAAAAATTTGTGGGTAGCATTTGGATGTCACAATGAACACATCTTTTTAAAATAAAAATATTGTCATTTGTAAAATAATATTTTTGATGCACAAGAGCATATACTCCCAAGAGGCGAATTGGTTTTCCACAAATTATACCACTTCAAAAACAACACAAAGGGTTGAGGATTACAAGACCACGATGCAATTGAGATTATCTAAATTAAGTCATGCTAGCAACCCAAATTCATCTCAATTAAGTCAAAGGATTCACATCCAACTAAGAATAAGGAGGTAATCTCGCCACGAGGAGGCGGCTACCTTGTCACTCAGTTCTTTAAACCGAAGGAAACATGCCTTAGAGGCAATAATAGTCGTTATTTTATATTTCCTTATTCATGATAAATGTTTATTATTCATGCTAGAATTGTATTGATCGGAAACCTAAATACATGTGTGAATACAGAGACAAACACTGTGTCCCTAGTGAGCCTCTACTTGACTAGCTCGTTGATCAAAGATGGTTAAGGTTTCCTGGCCATGCACATGAGTTGTCATTTGATAACAAAATCACATCATTAGGAGAATGATGTGATGGATAAGACTCATCCATTAGCTAAGCATAATGAACGTTTAGTTTTATTGCTATTGCTTTCTTCATGTCAAATACATATTCCTTCGACTATGAGATTATGCAACTCCCGAATACAGGAGGAACGCCTTGTGTGCTATCAAACGTCACAACGTAACTGGGTGATCATAAAGATGCTCTACAAGTATCTCCTAAGGTGTTTGTTGAGTTGGCATAGATCGAGATTAGGATTTGTCACTCCGAGTATCGGAGAGGTATCTCTGGGCTCTTTTGGTAATACACATCATAAGCTTGCAAGCAAACGACTAAGGAGTTGGTCACAAAGTGATGTATTATGGAACTAGTAAAGAGGCTTGCCGGTAGCGAGATTGAACTAGGTATGTAGATACCGATGATCGAATCTCGGGCAAGTAACATACCGATAAACAAAGGAAATAACGTATGTTATCATAACGGTTCAACCGATAAAGATCTTCGTAGAATATGTAGGAGCCAATATGAGCATCTAGGTTCCGCTATTGGTTATTGGCCGGAGGGGTGTCTCGGTCATGTCTACATGGTTCTCGAACCCGTAAGGTCCGGACGCTTAACGTTCGATGACGATATTGTATTATATGAGTTATGTGATTTGGTGACTGAATGTTGTTCGAAGTTCCGTATGAGATCACGTACATGACGAGGAGTCTCAAAATGGTTGAGAGGTAAACATTGATATATAGGACGATAGTATTCGGACACCGGAAGTGTTCCGGAGTGTATCGGGTATTTATTGGAGTACCGGAGGGGTTACCGGAACCCTCGAGGGGAATATATGGGCCATATGGGCTATGAGAGGGGAGCACACCAGCCCACAAGGGGTGGCGCTCCCCCCTATGGCATGTGGCCGAATTGGAGAAGGAAAAAGAGGAGTTCGACCCCCCTTCCTTTCTCTCTTCGCCCTTTGAGGGAGTCCTGGACTAAGGGGTCCTTGGGCGTCTGGCCTGTTAGCCATGGACCGAACTGATGGGCTGTGAAGATACGAAGACCGAAGACTGCACCCTTGTCCGAATGGGACTCTTCTTGGCATGGAAGGCAAGCTTGGCGATCAAATATGTAGATTCCTTTCTTTGTAACCGACCTTATGTAACCCTAGATCCTCGTGGTGTTATATAAACCACAGGGCTTAGTCCGGAGGGGGAGATTCATTATCATAGTCATACAGGCTAGACTTCTAGGGTTTAGCCATTATGATCTCGAGGTAGATCAACTATTGTAATACTCGCACTCATCAATATCAATCAAGCAGGACGTAGGGTATTACCTCCATAGAGAGGGCCCGAACCTGGGTAAACATCGTGTCCCTTGTTTCCTGTTACCATCGACCTTAGACGCACAGTTCGGGGGGGGCCTACCAGAGATCCGCCGGTTTTGACACCGACATTGGTGCTTTCATTGAGAGTTCCAATGTGTTTTCGACGAAAGGTTCGATGGCCCCTTCAATCGTCGATAGTGACGCTGTCCAAGGAGAAACCTTTCTCCCCGGACAGATCTTCGTGTTCGGCGGCTTCGCATTGCGGGCCAACTCGTTTGGCCACCTAGAGCAGATCGAGAGCTATGCCCCTGGCCATCAGGTCAAGTTTGGGAGCTCGAACTAAGTTGCGGACATCCGTGGAGATTTGATCTCCGCCGGATCCGAGACCGCGGCGACCGCTCCTAGTCACCTTGACGAACATGACCTAAATCTCTCGTCAGACCGCATCCAGGAGATAGCTCATGTGACCACTCTGGCTTAGATCCAAAGCACACTGCGACATCTAAGGATCGGAGGCTCGACCCCACCACGGAGGCCACAGACTCCCCGGCGTTGGAGTCGCATATGAACTTAACCTCACACAATATATGTGTCACCGAAATCCCTGACTCGTCTCCGGTTATAAGTTCCAAACCATGTGAGCCCACGGACGCCAAACTCGATCGTTCATCGATTTTCGAGTTCAACGCCGCAAACATCTTCCAGCACTCACCCTTGGGCGACGTGCTAAGCTCATTAAAGAACCTATCCTTGGCGGGGGACTCACAGCCGAACTATATCCGGTTCGAACTAGAAGCTGATGATAGGGAATTTCGCTCCCCACCCGCCACCCACTTTATAGCCACTGTCGAAGACTTAACGGACATGCTCGATTACGGCTCCGATGACATCGACGGTATGGACAATGATGCTAGAGACGAAGAGGCCCAGGACCCGTCGTTCACCGGACGTTGGACGGCCACTTCCTCGTACGATGTGTACATGGTGGATGCACCAAAGGAGAACAGTGGTGATGACAAGGAAGATCCGGCTGGGGATAAACCTTCCGAAATACAATCCAAGCGTCAGCGTCAATGGCGCCGCTCTAAGTCACGCCGCAGTAAAGACAGCAATACCGGCACAGGAGAATATAACACTCCAGAAGGTGCCGAAGACAACCAAGACCCCGTTGATACAACTAATGAACAAGATGAGCGGGAAGATGGGCAGATCAACCCTGGTAAACAGGCCATGCATGAAGACTCAGAGGACGGAAGATATCTTCCGCTCTCTGAGGACGAGGCGAGCCTCGGCACCGACGATTTCATCGTGCCTAAGGAACCTCTTGAGTAGGAGCGCTTCAAGCGCCAGCTAATAGCCACTGCAAGGAGCCTGAAAAAGAAGCAGCAGCAGCTTCAAGCTGACCAAGATCTGCTCAATGATAAATGGACCGATGTCCTAGCAGCCGAAGAACACGGCCTCAAGCGCCCAACAAAAATCTACCCAAAGCGCAAATTGCTACCTAGTTTGACGAGGAGGCGCGGAATACATACCACCATCATACAATGTGGCCGACCGACCACCAGGTGGTCGGGACAAAACGGCAACTCATGCCGAACACCAGCCCGCCCCGCCTCATCGCACAGGTAGAGGTAAATTAGCCCACGGCCATACATATGACCTCCGGCAAAACCTGAACAATAAAACAGAACACACCAGATCAATCTACGGATCTCAAGGACGTGCCTCGACACGCGACGACTGCCACCTATTCGGACATGACAAACTTAGTCATGCGCAGGCTGGAAACCGCAGACAGACTCCATCAGAGCTACGCCGCGATACGACCCGATATAGAGGCGCCGCACACCCTCATTACTTCACTAATGAGGTCATGGATCGCGAATTCCCAGAAGGGTTCAAACCCATGAATATAGAATCATACGATGGAACCACGGACCCCGCGGTGTGGATCGAAGACTTCATTCTCCACATTCATATGGCCCGCGGCGATGACCTCCACGTCATCAAATACCTCCCTTAAAACTCAAGGGGCCAGCTCGGCATTGGCTCAACAGTCTGCCTGAAAATTCTATTGGCAGTTGGGAGGACTGGGAGGAGGCCTTCCTCGATAACTTCCAAGGTACATATGTTCGACCTCCGGACGCTGATGACTTAAGCCATATAGTTCAGCAGCCCGGAGAGTCCGCCAGGAAATTCTGGACTAGGTTCTTAACTAAAAAGAACCAAATCATCGATTGTCCGGATGCCGAAGCCCTAGCAGCCTTCAAACATAGCATCCGCGACGAATGGCTCGCTTGCCACCTCGGCCAAGAAAAGCCAAAATCCATGGCGGCCCTCACGGCACTCATGACCCGCTTTTGTGCAGGCGAGGGCAGTTGGTTGGCCCGTAGCAAAAAATGCAAGCGATGCCGGCACCCCTGAAGTTAAAAATAACAAAGACAAGTCTCGACGCAATAGATACAAGCGTCGAAACAATAGTGACAACACCGAGGATACGGTGGTCAATGCCGGATTCAGTGGCTCTAAGTCCGGTCAGCGGAAGAAGCCATTCCGAAAGAACAATTCAGGCCCATCCAGCTTGGACCGCATACTTGATCGTCCGTGCCAGATTCATGGCACCCCGGACAAACCACCCAACCATACAAATAGAGATTGCTGGGTTTTTAAACAGGCCGGCAAATTAAACGCCGAGAACAGGGAAAAGGGATCACAAAGCGAGGATGATGACGAAGAGCCCTGGCAACCGAACATAGGGGGATAGAAGAAGTTTCCCCCTCGGGTCAAGACGGTGAACATGGTATATGCTACCCACATCCCCAAGAGGGAGCGCAAGCGTGTGCTCAGGGACGTCTACGCGATAGAGCCAGACGCCCCAAAATTTAATCCATGGTCGTCATGCCCGATCACTTTTGATCGCCGAGATCATCCGACCAGTATCCGTCACGGTGGCTCAGCCGCACTGGTCCTAGACCCAATAATTGATGGGTTTCACCTGACTCGCGTCCTTATGGACGGAGGTATCAGCCTCAATTTGCTCTATCAAGATACAACGCGAAAAATGGGCATTAACCCATCACGGATCAAGCCCACCAGGACTACCTTCAAAGGAGTCATACCAGGTGTAGAGGCCCGCTGTACAGGCTCAATCACACTAGAGGTTGTCTTCGAATCTTCGGACAACTTCCCAAGCGAGGATTTAATCTTCGATATCGTCCCCTTCCGTAGCGGCTATCACGCACTGCTCGGACGAACTGCATTTGCTCGATTCAACGCAGTACCACACTATGCTTATCTCAAGCTCAAGATGCCCGGTCCACGCGGCGTCATAACGATCAATGGAAATACGGAATGCTCCCTCCATACAGAAGAGCACATAGTTGCCTTAGCAGCAGAAGTGCAGAGCGACCTTCTCGAGCAGAACCTTAATTCGGCTGCCGAGCCCATGGACACCGTTAAGAGCGTCCGAACTACTCTGCAATAGGAGAGCTCGGCTCGTCAGGAGCTCGACTAGCAATCCGGCCTCCGTCTCAGTCCCGATCGAGTGGTGGCATTCGTGCCACGCGTACATAACTACGCACTCAAAATCCCATGGGCATCGACGGAGGCATAGCTAGCTTGTGGTCCATAGTACGGCTCAACCGACATCGGATACACACATACTTTCACTTTTCCTTGCCTCCTTTTCAAGTCTCAATCCCACAGGCCCCATCTGGTGGTCTGGTCATCGGTCCTCTTGAAGGAAAAATGCACCAAGGCAGCAAGAAGCACAGGCATATGGGGGACTCCTCTAGGTGGTTTCATTAACGATCACTCTACTTGTTTTTCAGGACCCATGTGCAGCTCTCCCTTGGTCAAGGCATAGTAACTAGCCTCCTGCTTATTGCATTACTTGTATAAACGAGCTTTAACGCACCAATGAAATTATAATAAGAACAGTTTGCGGCTCAAATTTTACGGCCCTAGCTTATCACTTGTTCTTCTTCTTTCTATTTTGTCTTTTCTAGTAACTTTATCAGGTAGCACCCGTACACTTCGGTACGTTTGATGTTTGCCAGGGGCTTCATAGCACCCCACACTACGGCAACAAAAGTTCGAACACTTTTTATAAGTATAGTTTGGCACCCCGAATTTAGCATTATATGCATTGGCTCCGAAACATGTCTTTGGTCAATAGTTGGGTTGCCCAGCTCCTGTGCTTGCTACCTTATGTTCCGCTATATCGGCTAAGGTAGTAAAGGGAGAACTACTGCGATTGTGCCCCGGTTTATCCAAAGGAGCACCTCAATAGAGAAAGCCGAAAACTGACTGTCATGATGCAGTGAGAGCCAATCAGCTGTTCCGAGGTTGCAAATCGTTGGAGATTTCTTCCACGTTGCGCGAAGGACCGGTACTTCCCGATAATACGCTTATAGCACTCTAGTTCGGAAACTAGGGGTGCGTCCATGTTTTTATTGTCGGACTCCTATGGCTAAGTGAGGGCGTTACAGCCGCATAGTCTGGTTGCCTGGTTCGTTGCGCTAAACAACTTCTTCAAGGACCATCTAATTGGATCAAGATTGTTTAGATTCCATCCTGAACACCCCCGTACTACCTACGTAGGGGCAGAAGCCGACGACTGGTTAACCCTCAGATTTCATACAACACGGCCACACAGGAAGTAAAAATTGAAAAACATAACCAGCATTATATTGCACAATCACTTTGTTTTATCATACAAGGTAGAGGGAACTCGAATACATTCATTCAAAGATAGTGTCTTTCGCACAATGATCCGCAACAATGCGGGGCCCTTCCAAGACATCGCCGAAGTATCGCTCGGGTGTGCGGTGCTCCTTGCCCTCCGGCGGCCCCTCGGCCGCTAATTTGACAGCGTCCAGCTTCGCCCACCAGACCTTGCAATAGGAGAAGGCCAGACGTGCGCCCTCGATGCATACGGACCGCTTGACGACGTCCAGCCGAGGACAGGCATCCACCAGTCGCTTCACGAGGCCGAAGTAACTGCCGGGTATAGGTTTGGCTGGCCACAACCGGATTATTAAATCCTTCATGGCCAGTTCGACCACTCTATGCAACTCGACCAGCTGTTTTAGCTGATCGCTGAAGGGCACCGGATGTTCTGGCGCAAGATATTGCGACCAGAACATCTTCTCCGAGGAGCTCCCTTCTTCGGCTCGGAAGAACTCCACGGCGTCAGCCACACTGCATGGCAGATCAGTAAAAGCCCCTGGAGAACTCTGAATCCGGGTTAGTAAATGATATTTCATCTTCACATTCTTGCTTTGCATATTTAATTCCTTACCCGCCGCGATCTTCCTGGCCTCCTGGATCTCCTGGAGGGTGCCCTGGGCCTCATTCCGGGCTGCATCCGCACTCTGACGAGCCTTGGCGAGTTCGATCTCTTGAACCGACGCATCGCGCTTCAAGGCCTCACACTTCTTCACCACGTCCTCGAGCTCCTGTTGGACCTCGTTGACCCGAGCCTTGAGCTTCTTTAGAGCGGCCTTCTCTCTGACTGCCTTACCCTCGGCTTTGACCAGGGCCTCGACCTCGGTCGTCGCTTCTGTACATATCATGGCACTTCGGTCAAATGCATGTCATTTTACTTTTTTCGAATACATAACAAGTTATTACTTACCTTTTTTCCTGGAGCTTCCTCTTCACCTGGCCTAGCTCCTTCTCGGCCTCCGCCAGTTTCTACTTCAGTCCGGAGACTTCAGCAGTATGCAAGGCCGTGGCCAACAGCGATGCCTGTGCATACATTTCAGACAAATTTAGTTAGTTTCCTGCAATAGGAGATTGATCCTCTGTCTGGTTTTTTCTTTCCGAACACCGGACAGTGTCTCAGGGGCTACTGTCTATATTGGGATTTTCTCCTTTTTTGCGCCGCTTACCTCAAAACCTGTCAACAGGCTGCTGCAGGCTTCGGTTAGTCCGCTCTTGGCGGACTGAACCCTTTCAATTACCGTGCCCATATGGACACGGTGCTCATCCACAATGGAAGCGCCTCGCAGTGCTTCCAGCAGATTATCCGGTGCCCCTGGTTGGACAGGGGTCACCGGGGGAACAGGCATCCCCCTTCTTTCGAAGGAGGTTGCGTGCCGGATTCCAGAGCCGCATCGGACTCCGTAATCATGTCCGGCTGAGGGCCGAACTAAATACGGCCCTCCCCACCAGTCTCCATGGGGATTGACTCCCCCTGGTGTCCAGCGACGGGGGTTTCGCCTTCTGGTGCCTCCTGAGCCTCTCCCCTGCCTGGAACAGTCCTCCGAGACAGCACCTCCGCATCATCCTTGGCCTTGGGGGAGGAGCGGCCGGCGGTGAATTGCTGGCCATCACCTTTGAGTCCAGTGAACCTCGTGATGAGGATCGCTAGGAGCTGTCGTGGGCGGGACTGCAATAGCATAATTAATCATGTCAATACGACAAAGAGGAGAGGTTATGTAACGCCCTGGACACACCCGCCGGTAGTCGTTACTCCTGGCGGGATCTAGACTGGCCCCACAGATCAATACTAGTCTTTTCTGTGCACTTTGTCCTCACTCATGCGCACCCGGGAGCAACTTCCCGGTCGGTCACCCATCCTGACACTACTCCAAGCTGAGCACGCTTAACTTTGGAGTTCTGTCCGAATGGGCTACCGGAAAAGAAGGAATTCCTTATTAATATGAGTAGTCTACCATCCCTAATAAGCTAGGCTATCAAAGTTAGATTTATGGGCATGTACGAGTCTTAGCACTTACGATGCGGCCCGAGGCTTGGTACGGGGGCGTCGCTCCGGATTGCTGTCGGCGTCCATGCGGAGCTTCCCGCGAGTGGGCCTTTCCCATTCTTGGGAGCCTCCGCCTCCAGAATTGTGGAGGCCGCCCTCTTCTTCCTCCCTCCATCAGAAGGAGAGTCGCTCTTCTCCTCCTCATCGTTGTCGCCTTCAGCGACGGAGGAACGGGTCTTGTCTTCGGACATCGCATCAGAAGCACCCTTGCGTCGGGGGCCACTCTGGACCCCCTTGGCCTTCCCCGTGGCCTTCTTCACGGGCACCGTATAGGGCGCCGGCACCAGCATCTTCGCTAAACGCGAAATGACTGGTTCTTCAAACAGCGGAGCCGGATACCGGATCTACTTCGCCCTCTCCATCCAGTCCTGAAGAAGCAATAATAATAATAGCTTAGATATCATCCTTGAAACAATCAAGTAGGGGATGCATTAGAAATAACATACCTTGTTGGCGAGGTGATTGATGTCGTGCCCGCGGTCCGAATCCGTGGCCGGCGGTGTCTCGTTGCCCTTGAAGAGCAACTTCCAGGCGTCTTCATGAGAAGTTTCGAAGAGCCTCTTCAAGGTATGGTGCTTCTTCGGATTAAACTCCCATAGAGGGTGGCTTCAACTTTGGCAAGGGAGAATCCGACGAACTAGCATCACCTGGATTATATCGACAAGCTTGATATCCTTGTCCACCATAATTTGAACACACGTATGTAGTGCTATTAGCTCATCTAATGACGACCAATTCGGGCTCTTCTCAACCCAGGAGGTGAGCCGCATTGGAGCACCGCAGCTGAATTCGGCAGCGGCGGCCCAGTTTGCGCCGCGGGGTTCTGTGATGTAGAACCACTATTTCTGCCATTCCTTGTCAGTCTCCGCGAAAGTGCCTTTCGGCTAGGAGACATTAGTCAGCTTGCCCACCATGGCGCCTCCACACTCCGCGTGCTGGCCATCCACCACCTTCGGCTTCACATTGAAGACCTTGAGCCACAACCCGAAGTGAGGTTGAATGCAGAGGAAGGCCTCACATACGACGATGAATGCTGAGATGTTGAGGAAGGAGTTTGGAGATAGATCATGGAAGTCTATCCCATAATAGTACATCAGCCCACGGACGAAAGGGTGGAGTGGAAACCCTAGCCCACGGAGGAAATGAGGGATGAATACCACCCTCTCATTGGGCTTCAGTGTGGGGACGACTTGCCCCTGGATAGAAGACGGTGGGCGATTTCCTTCGCCAGGTACCCAGCCGCCCGAAGCTCAGTAATGTCCTCCTCCTTGATGGAGGAGACCATCCACTTGCCTTGACCTCCGGATCCGGACATGGTTGAGTGCTTGCTCGAGTGGGAAAAAGATGAGAACCTGGGCATTGGAGCTCGAGAGTGGAAGGGCAGAGGAAGAGAGAAGACGTGGGAGAAGAAAGGGGATTCTTATTTCCTTATAAGGGCAGTGAATATTGAACACCTCCCCACTCGCCTTAAAGCTCGCCTACTCCCAAGGGCTGTGTAAATGGCTCGGTTGGGTTACACATGCCCGTATTGATGAGAATCCCGCAATAAGGGGACATGATCTCTGCTTTGACAAGACGTGCCAATGGCAACCACGTCTCAAAACATGGAGTGGCAGACAAAAATGGTTCAAAATTATGGCCGGACTGACATGACGTTGCGTTACTAAAGTTGTCAGCAGATTAGATTTGTGAAATATTATACCCTCTACGGCTGTGTGTTACAGATCCGGACACGTTTATTACGTCCGAAGACTATCTTGGAGTTCAGAAGGAGGAACCCGCCTTACAATGCCGAAAACAGATCTACGCGCTGGATACCTTGTCATTGAAGCCAGGTTCAGGGGCTACTGAGGGAGTCCTGGACTAAGGGGTCCTCGGGCGTCCGGCCTATTAGCCATGGGCCGGACCGATGGGCTATGAAGATACGAAGACCGAAGACTGCACCAGTGTCTGAATGGGACTTCCCTTGGCATGGAAGGCAAGCTTGGCGACCGAATATGTAGATTCCTTTCTTTGTAACCGACCTTGTGTAACCCTAGATCCTCCCGGTGTCTATATAAACCGGAGGACTTAGTCCGGAGGGATACTCATTAGCATAACCACACAAGCTAGACCTCTAGGGTTTAGCCATTACGATCTCGTGGTAGATCAACTCTTGTAATACTCATATTCATCAAGATCAATCAAGCAAGATGTAGGGTATTACCTCCATAGAGAGGGCCCGAACCTGGGTAAACATCGTGTCCCTTGTCTCCTGTTACCATTGACTTTAGACGCATAGTTCGGGAACCCCTACCCGAGATCCGCCGGTTTTGACACCGACACCCTTCCCTTTCTTCTACGGTAAAATAAGGAAGGGGCCGCCACTTGGGGAAACCCCAAGTAGGATTCGGATCCTACTTGGGGCACCCCTGGCTACCTATCCTCCCTCCCACTTATATATATGTGGGAAGGGGGCACCTAGAACACACAACATCAATTGTTAGCCGTGTGCGGCGCCCCCTCCACAGTTTACACCCCCGGTCATATTCTTGCGGTGCTTAGGTGAAGCCCTGCGCGGATCACTTCACCATCACCATCACTATACCGTCATGCTGACGGAACTCATCTAGTTCCTCGACGTCTTGCTGGATCAAGAAGACAAGGGACATCACCAAGCTGAACGTGTGAAGAACTCGGAGGTGTCGTACATTCGGTGCTTGATCGGTCGGAGCTAGAAGAAGTTTGACTACATCAACTGCATTGTCAAACGCTTCCGCTTTCGGTCTACGAGGGTACGTAGACACACTCTCCCCCTCATTGCTATGCATCTCCATGGATAGATCATTGCGTGTGCATAGATTTTGTTTTTTGTTTTTCCATGCAATGTTTCCCAACAGTGGCATCATGAGCCAGGTCTATGCATAAATGATATGCACAAGTAGAACACAAATAGTTGTGGGCGGTGATAGTCATACTGCTTACCACCAACGTCTTATTTTGATTCGGCGGTATTGTGGGATGAAGCGGTCTAGACGAACCTTAGATGTCCACGCACATGAGACCAGTTCCACCGACAAACATGCAACTAGTTTTGCATAAAGGTGGCTGGCGGGTGTCTGTTTCTCCTACTTTAGTTGAATCGAATTTGACTATGGCCGGTCCTTGAAGAAGGTTAAAACAACAAACTTGACGAAACACCATTGTGGTTTTGATGCGTAGGTAAGAACGATTCTTGCTAGAAGCCCGTAGCAGCCACGTAAAACTTGCAACAACAAAGTAGAGGACGTCTAACTTGTTTTTGCAGGGCATGTTGTGATGTGATATGGTCAAGACATGATGTGATAAACATTATTGTATGAGATGATCATGTTTTGTAAGATATCTGACAACCGACAGGAGCCTTATGCTTGTCTCTTTATTGTATGAAATGAAAACGCCATGTAATTGCTTTACTTTATCACTATGCGTTAGCGATAGTTAGAAGCAATAGTTAATGAGACAACCAGGACGCTATGATGGAGATCAAGGTGTCGAGCCGGTGACAATGGAGATCATGGCGATGCTTTGGAGATGGAGATCAAAAGCACAAGATGATGATGGCCATATCATCTCACATATTTTGATTGCATGTGATGTTTATCTTTTATGCATCTTATTTTGCTTAGTACGGCGGTAGCATTATAAGATGATACCTTAACTAAATTTCAAGGTATAAGTGTTCTCCCTGAGTATGCACCGTTGGGATAGTTCATCATGTTGAGACACCACGTGATGATTGTGAAGGAAATATGCCCTAGAGGCAATAATAAAGTTGTTATTCATATTTCCTTATATCATGATAAATGTTTATTATTCATCCTAGAATTGTATTAACCGGAAACTTAGTACATGTGTGAATACATAGACAAACAGAGTGTCCCTGGTATGCCTCTACTAGACTAGCTTGTTAATCAAATATGGTTAACTTTCCAGACCATAGACATGTGTTGTCATTTGATGAACGGGATCACATCATTAGAGAATGATGTGATGGACAAGACCCATCTGTTAGCTTAGCATAATGATCGTTTAGTTTTATTGCTATTGCTTTCATCATGACTTATACATGTTCCTCTGACTATGAGATTATGCAACTCCCGAATACCGGAGGAACACCTTGTGTGCTATCAAACGTCACAACGTAACTGGGTGATTATAAATATGCTCTACAGGTGTCTCCGATGGTGTTTGTTGAGTTGGCATAGATCAAGATTAGGATTTGTCACTCCGTGTATCGGAGAGGTGTGTCTGGGCCCTCTCGGTAATGCACATCACTATGAGCCTTGCAAGCAATGTAACTAATGAGTTATTTATGGGATGATGCATTATGGAATGAGTAAAGAGACTTGCCGATAACGAGATTGAACTAGGTATGAAGATACCGATGATTGAATCTCGGGCAAGTAACATACCGATGACAAAGGGAATAACATATGTTGTTATGCGGTTTGACCAATAAAGATCTTCGTCGAATATGTAGGAACCAATATGAGCATCCAGGTTCCGCTATTGGTTATTGACCCGAGATGTGTCTCGGTCATGTCTTCATAGTTCTCGAACCCATAGGGTCCGCACGCTTAACGTTCGATGATGATTTGTATTATGAGTTATGTGATTTGATGACTGAAGCTTGTTCGGAGTCCCGGATGAGATCACGGACATGACGAGGAGTCTCGAAATGGTCGAGAGGTAAAGATCGATATATTGGAAGGTTATATTCGGACACCGGAATGGTTCCAAAGTGTTTCGGATATTTTTCGAAGTACCGGGAGGTTACTAGAACCCCCCAGGGAAGTAGTGGGCCTTAATGGGCTTTAGTGGAAAGGATAGAAGGGCCTCAAGGGGTGGGGGCGCCCCCATGGCTGGTCCGAATTGGACTAGGAGGGTGCGGCGCCCCCCTCTTTCCTTCTCCTTGTTGGAATAGGAATGGGGGGTCGGGTCCTACTTGGACTGGGAGTCCAAGTAGGACTCCCCCCTTTGGCGCGCCCCCCTTGGGCCGGCCTCTTCTTTCCCCCTCCTTTATATACGTGGGAGGGGGGCACCCCAAAGGACATCAAGTCTTCTCTTAGCCGTGTGCGGTGCCCCCCTCCACAGTTACACACATCAGTCATATCGTCATAGTGCTTAGGCGAAGCCCTGCGCTGGTAACTTCATCATCACCGTCAACACGCCATCGTGCTGAAGGAACTCTCCCTCATCCTCAACTGGATCAAGAGCTCGAGGGACGTCATCGTGCTGAACACGGAGGTGTCGTACATTCGGTGCTAGGATCGGTTGGATCGCGAAGACGTTCGACTACATCAACCGCGTTACTAAATGTTTTCGCTTTTGGTCTACGAGGGTACGTGGACACACTCTCCCCTCTCGTTGCTATGCATCTCCTAGATAGATCTTGCGTGATCGTAGGAAAATTTTGAAATACTGCGTTCCCCAACAGTGGTATCAGAGCCAGGTCTATGCTTGGATGTTATATGCACGAATAGAACACAAAGAGTTGTGGGTGATAATAGTCATACTGCTTACCACCAATGTCTTACTTTGATTCGGCGGTATTGTTAGATGAAGCGGCCCAGACTGACATTACATGAACGCGTTCATGAGACTGGTTCTACTGACGTGCTTCGCACACAGGTGGCTGACGGGTGTTTGTTTCTCCAACTTTAGTTGAATTGCGTTTGACTACGACCAGTCCTTGTTGAAGGTTAAAACAACACACTTGACGAAAAATCGTTGTGGTTTTGATGCGTAGGTAAGAACGGTTCTTGCTAGAAGCCCGTAGCGGCCACGTAAAACTTGCAACAACAAAGTAGAGGACGTCTAACTTGTTTTTGCAGGGCATGTTGTGATGTGATATGGTGAAGACACGATGAGATATAAATTGTTGTATTAAGATGATCATGTTTTGTAAAAGATATCGGCAACTGGCAGGAGCCTTATGGTTGTCGCTTTATTGTATGAAATGCAATCACCATGTAATTGCTTTACTTTATCACTAAGCGGCAGCGATAGTCGTGGAAGCAATAGTGGGCGAGACGACAACGATGCTATGATGGAGATCAAGGTGTCAAGCCGGTGACGATGGAGATCATCACGGTGCTTTGGAGATGGAGATCAAAGGCACAAGATGATGATGGCCATATCATGTCACATATTTTGATTGCATGTGATATTTATACTTTATGCATCTTATTTTGCTTAGTACGGCGGTAGCATTATAAGATGATCTCTCACTAAATTTCAAGGTACAAAGTGTTCTCCCTGAGTATGCACCGTTGCTATAGTTCGTCGTGCCGATACACCATGTGATGATCGGGTGTGATAAGCTCTACATTCACATACAATGGATGCAAGCCAGTTTTGCATGTGTAAAATACTTGGGTTAAACTTGACGAGCCTAGCATATGCAGATATGGCCTCGGAACACTGAGACCGAAAGGTCGAACCTGAATCATATAGTAGATACTAGTAGAATGCCCGTGCGTTGCTACGGGCTTTTGAAATATTTTGATGGAGTTATATAAACATAATGTCACATGTATAGAAAAGTTATCTAGTAACAATTTGATACTAATTGAAATCCACTTAACTTGCAATGTAAGTTTGTTAAAAGATAATTTGATGATGTATACGAGGATCCATCTATGAATCTATTACGAATTAAGATCCGCTTGATGCGTTTAATATATTCTCGCACAATATAAAAGACGTTGTCTTTGACTTCATTCACACGATATTTGAGTAAGTATAATAAATATTTCTTTCTTAACTTATAACCATCTTGTAAAAGCAAAGGTATAAAAATGTGCAATAGAGAATACTCATCTTGCAAATCGGACGTACTTCTTTACCGTTTCACAAGAGCATAAAGTCAAAAACAAAATAGCGACACATCCCTGTAATTTTCTAAATTAATCGTATATCTTGAATATAGTGAAGAAGAAAAAATAATGCTTGTATCTTGAATGTTATGAAAACTA
This sequence comes from Triticum dicoccoides, assembly GCF_002162155.2. Lineage (NCBI taxonomy): Eukaryota > Viridiplantae > Streptophyta > Magnoliopsida > Poales > Poaceae > Triticum > Triticum dicoccoides. The sequence continues at coordinate 558,465,042 of NC_041392.1, read as the reverse complement.
GATAATACCCCGCGCGTTGCTGCGGTAACATATGCTCATTACTAAGATCCGTACATGAATCATCGGTTGTAAAACTATTTGATTATGGTTGAAATTCCATAAGATTGCGACATACAAACAGCCTTGTGTTGAACAATACACTCATGAATAATATAGAGATAGATAAGCTTTTAAAACATTTTAATTTTTTTCCAGTGAAATAAAAAGAATTTGTGAACCACAAAGTTACACTTAAAAATGTGTTTAATCTGAACAACACAAATCACATGGTAACACATAGTAAGGTGATATAAATAGCATAATTTGTGAGCTGTTATACATAACAGTACTGTATGTCACACAAAATTAGAGTCAACAGTGAATTTGTAATACATATAGAGTAGGAAGTGGCATTCCATATAAGGCACTTGAAATCTTGAAGAGATTATTTTTGCCTTCAGATGGTATTTTTATACCATGCTTTTCTTTTTGGCGGAGGTACTTCTTTCAACATGTTAAGATGTTGAACGGAGTAGACCTGATCAATTCATCAATAATCTGATTTTTCAAACTAAAAATGTTATCATCACAAAGGGAAACAAATAGTTCAAAAGTTGACCAGGGCAATATATCTCAACAAAAATAAGTAATAGTGACCTTCAGCACCACAAATCAAATTACAACAAACAAAGGATGTATGAAAGTGCAGTAGCAGAAGAATGGACATCCACTGAAAGACGTGAAGAAACAAAGGCTATTATACATGAGATTCAATCCCATTGATATAAGCATGGGATAGAGATTGAACTACCACTCATAAACTAACATAATTTGTGTTAAAAATGCAAAAAAAAATCAATGTGAGAGAGAGAAGATAGTAAGGGAAATTGGCTGTTGGAGTGCAGATTCGGTTGGGAGAAGGAATGTTGTGGAATAAAAAAAGTAGGAAACTGCACCAAAGAAAACATGACAGGACCGGGAAATCGATAGCATTAATGCAAAGAAATATATTCGATACATAATAACATGGCATTGTATGGTATACACCAGTGGGAATAAATAAGAGAGTCCATGTCGACTGAGTAATCCATAATTAGGATTCAGGCAAGGTATAAACCTGTTTCTACTTGTAATCTTATGTCTTTCTTCTCCTTTTATGCATTGGCAATGCTCTTGCTGTTTTCATCAAATAAGAGGAAGGGGTATATTATTACGAACATGAAAATAGTACTTGTTTTGTCATGTGAATAAAACACCAATAGGAAGCACGATCATTAATATGTGATGCCTGGACCTATAACGGAATTTTGAGAAAAAACATAGTGTAAATCTAAATCACATATGAACATATAGTTAAATAAACCAAGAAAAGGAGATCTTGCCTATGAGTGCAACACATGAAAAATAGTGATGCTACTTCCAAGTTCCAATACTGGATCACGTTGCTCGTCTTCCTCTCAGTATTTGCAAAGGTTAGACATCAATTCAAAAACAAAATGAAAATCCCAAGTTTGGCACTGAGGGATGTGTAGCGTACCAGGTACTTGAAGGCTGCATTTCTTGGATTGAGTGTTGTGATTGGATATCCACATGTATGGAGAGTACCGGTTATCTGTGCATTAAAATAAAACGAAGTTGTCACTAACTGCAGATCAGCTTGGTCGCCTCTGGAGAGAGACAAAGTTGTCACTAACTGCAGGAGGGAGATGAAGTTGTCAACGATCTAATAAAAGATTAGAAAAAAGTGGATAGTAAATGGAAGAAAATAATCTTGCATCAGATAATAATAACAACAAAAGGCTACAGAACTAAGCCCAAAATACTACCAGTGGTTTGGATCAAAATAAGTTATAGAAGCCCTATCTTAACTGTTGGAAAAGAACGTTGTGAGTTCTTGTGGCTTTGATATAACTGTAAAAAGTATGGATAAAAGTTCAGTAATCGTATAGAGAATTAGAGATAGTTAGTTTTCGCAAAAAAGGAAAGAAGTAGTTTAGTGTTACCCATATTCACGAATCAATCAAAATTGGACCAGCGCAAAGATCATTGCACAATCTCTGAAGCCGATTTGGTAAAGTCGATGTGGAGGCTTGAGAGTGTCAGTCCATAGATGGGTCTTCTTGAGGGCGAGCCTGCCTCTGCATACAAATAAACAACAACCATAGAGGGCTCATACATACTACAGTGCCAATTGGGGGGAAAAGGAACACCATGTTCTCCTCTACCTACACTTTTAGGAACGGAGACAGTAGTCAATAGGGGAGGAGATGAAAAGAATAGGTGAGGTGCATCAGCGGTCCTGCCGTCAAAGAAGAAGGGCCGGCGGCCAAAGCCATAGGAACCAACCTGTAACGGGACAATTCAATCTCGGAGAGTCGTGGGAGGCGAACCCGTGGTCATGGCGAAGCTGGAGAGCCTCGGACTGGCAATCATGCCGGAGCCGAATTACCGTCGGAGGCGGTCGCCACACATCCACCACACCAAAAGATTGGTCTCTTTTCTAGAGGAGCCCGCCTAGGTCGGCACCGCCCGCCAGGGAGTCGGTGCTGCCGCGGTGGAGGTAGCCCAGCACACCGTCAACCAGGACGACGAATCCATAGGGGTGTGTGGAGCTGTCGCAGAAGCCGTGCATCTCCGTTCTCCAAAGCGCCTCTCTAGATATCTCTCGCAGCTGAGATCTTGGAAAAAAATTCATTTTTTTGTTCCCATGTTTAAGTCGTCCACTTGTGTTTGTGCGCCGATTGCTTTTCATTCTGTGGTGGGGCTATGGGGGAGGTGAGAAGGGGGAAGTTGACTGGATCGGTGGTTTAATGGCACGATAAAATGAACAGACAACGCATTCAGCTGGAAATGGAATGCATGACCGGCCAATGTGCATGCTATGATTTTTTTTGCTGAATATTTTTTTAGAGTGCATGATTGCTGATGTGTCAAGGCCGCTGAGGTGGATAGGCTGCATGTCAAGAGAAATATGTTAGTGGGGATAAACTATTTAGGTATTATAGATGAGAAATTTATCTATCTGTATTCGTCGGAATACCAACCGGAAATATATGTTGTCATCTAGATATATCCAAATTTCAGCCGGGCCGTGCAATTTTGAGTGTGTCCTTGAATTCCCTCGCAAATCTTCGTAATTCCACTAAATACTTCGATGTTTTAGTCTCAAGCGACTACAATGTATGGGTAGGGTCCAGAATATATACACGACTTGCATTTTTGTCGCTCACGTACCAGATTTATGGGCCGATGGATTCATATGGAAGATAAATATTAGAAACAATTAATCATCACAACAATGGACAAGGGACCTTACTTACCAAGTTGCATGATGAGATGTGTGCTATCAAACAGTGGTGCCAACATTCGAATATTTGCCTTCATGCAGAAATATCTTCCCTTACAGCCGCCCGTCCGCTCCCGTCCCCGCCGCCTCCCTTAAATATGGCGTCGCCGCATCCTCCTCTCCCCTCCATGGCGTCGACCGACCCCTCCTTTTTTGGCCACGGGTCGAGCCCGTCCCCTATTGTCCCCATAACCTACCTTCTCTCTGTAGTGTCACCCACAATCTCCTCTGCCTGCCACGTCATCGCCGGCCGCCTTCTCTACCGACAACCTCTCGTGCCGCAACATCGGCACCGAGTCTACATGCCCGCCGGTCTGGTATCCTGGTCAGCCAAATCCGGCTAGTCAATGTAGAAGAGCTTGCCGCTGATGGAGCCATCATCATCTAAATCGGGCACAAAGGTGTGACGCAACAAGGAGGGATGGCGCCCTTGTCGTCTACATAGGGCACAATGGTATGACGCGGTGAGGAGAGACAACACCATCCTCGTTTAGATCGGGCACAACAGTGTGTTGCGGTGAGGAGGGACGGCGAGAAGGAACAACGCCCTTGTCATCTAAATCACGCCATGTTTGTTTCCCGCCGCAAATCTTCATCTTGTCTTCCTCATCTCATCTCCGCCCAGACTTGGCTCTACTCCATGTCTCTCCGCCCTAGCATGCAGTTTTTCATCACATCCTAAATATGCCCATTCTGGTGTGCATGTCCTACTTCTTCCCTAACATTTCTCTTCTTTGCACTAACTCTATTTGCTCCGTTGGCACCGTAGACGTCACTTGGAAACAATTAGCACCGCCTTGATGCATCAATAAAATGAAAATATACAATACAATGGGATGACGGTCATACAATACAGTGAGATTACGGCACTATATTGGGCATTACATCAAATGTCAACCGCGATGAGCGGCTACACCACACCCATAAGCTTCACCATTAGATATGACTATTGTGCTACACTACCCTCGTCAGCTCACACTTAAAGGATGAACCTATGCACAATATCGCTAGCCTAATATACCAATTAGAAACATCATGTTTTATTGTCAATTTAGCTAAGGAAAAAGAGAACATACAATTTGTTGAGATTTTTCTTATGACAATTTGATGCCATGTCACAAGTTTTGATCTGCAGAGCTGTGACGAGATAATTTGGTTGTGAAAAGGATCACAAATAAAATATTTTGGTGCCATCAAAATTTTCCAATGAATAAAAAATAAATAGAATGGTATAGAACAGATTGCTAAATTAATAAATGTAGAGGAGCTTCATTTTACAGTCTTATCTATAGATGTCTACTAAACTAATTCTGAGTCATAGGGACAAAAACATAAAGCCTGACAAGGGAAAAAAGCGAGAACACATCCTACAATCTTACCTACAGATATTGGCACATTGTCAGGTGTTGCCTCTTTGCTAGAAGTACAGTTAGACATTTTAGAATGGCCGGCGCATTTCTGCTCTTAGAAACAATAGAAACCGGCAATATGTACAACACCTAATATTATCATGACGACAATAACTATTCCGATTGATGAGAAGGATATTTCCTGGTATCCCATTATGGCCAAGTACGAACTGAAGATAATATGTACATTGAAATAAAGCCGTCATTAAAACACTAAATCCTCAATTGCACATAGCTGCTGACTTGAAATAATTATTTGCTGCGAAGGTGATATATGTACAGTAATTCTGAACCCTAATGCATGAAGAGTGGAAAAAATGTGTACCATGATTGTATATGGAAACTTTACCCAAAATCATATTTTTTGACTCTTATTAAAGTAAATATTTCAGCATAGGAGTTGAATTGGTATTCACAAACGTCAATTTGTCAAGGCCCGGAAATCATTCTAGCATTATCACGGATTCAAAATAAAACATAGCTAGATACCTGGAGTCTCATTGGAAATCCCTTTCGACTGGTATAGAACATCAGATCAATTTTTACCTAGAAGGCTAGAACTATACCACAATATACATATACAAGTTTATTTCAATCGCGCGCATCAAATTGGTGACAAACACGACTATAGAAAAGGAACAAAATGGATGGCAGAGAGACCAATGGAGATATATGCATGTATCTCGGTTTTGGGCTATCATCTTCACAATCAGAGAGACCATAACTTTGCCCCTCAACTAATTAAGAGTAGTATTGTTTTGTTTGACACATGTAAGTAACTTACCAAAGAGGGATTAATCTCTGAAGGTTTCACGAAAATTCTTGGTGGAATTTGTTTGAACGACTGGCTTTAATGCATCCAGCGTGCTCCGCATTCAAGTATTCCACCCTGTTGGTGTCATTCAAAGATGCCTTGCCTGAAGTGAGATGCATGCCACATAAATCATAATAGGCTGGAAGCAGCGAGCACTGGTATGTGCATAACCGTGACCAAAATTCGTCGAATTTACCGAATCAATTAATTTTAGATGAAAACTGAATTAACAAACTGGAGATCGGTGTGACCATAAAGTAGATCGACCTGCAACATAAATAAGGAGGCCTCCATAATTAGTTTCTGTCAGGTACTGCAGCATAGATCTTAATCCTTTTGGGTCGTCTGGATAAGCCATTGGGATGTACTGCACTGAGAAAAAAAAGTTGCATGAACCAGATCAAAAAAAAGTTGCATGAACCAGATCGAATTCCCAGTTCAACTAATTCATGTCCAAAAGAGCTGAAGCAAGTAGCATCTTTAGCAAAATAGTTGGAAACCTTTATGCCTGTGCATTGCTGGGTCTGTTCTAGAACCTGCACCACGGAAGAAAATATCATGTAAGTATACGTTTTGAAAGCTTCGACAAACTACTTGGTCAGTATATAAATTTAATGAATTAAATTCCCAATTTTAGGTGTCGAACTCATGGACGATGCAGCAATATGCCGATGCACATACAAAATTTGCGTACCTTCTTTCCAAAATACATGTGAAGTTATGAATTTTGGTAGTAGAGATAAACGAGGAAGGAGATTGACTTGGTGGGATCGCATGCAACTTGAGATAACCGTGTCCTTTAATTGGTGGTGCACTGGGCACATCGGATAAACCATCCTGCACATGACTCATTCGATTCCGCATAGTAAAATCTACTCTATTGTGTTAGAAAGAAGGAAAACAGATGACCCTTGCAACTTATGGTGATAGATGATGCAGAAAAAAGAAACAATATTGGGAAGAAACTCTGGGTCCTAGGTTACATGCATCATCGATTGGACAAACAACAAATACGATTATGATGCAGTTGAGGAATCGAATTATTCTTGCATTTTCCAAAGGAAAGTAAATATCCATATCATAATGGTAAGCAAAATTGGGTTTCTACAAAGATTTTCTTAGAGTAATAAATATTGGCTAGATCATCATCGAACAAAATGCACAAACATGTCGTCCAAAAGAAGATACCAGTAAACAGCTTGTGTATCTTAACAGTAGCATATAGAGAAGGTTTGTTCAATGGGAAAAATAATTGTTGCAATATCTATATGTTGAATAATTTCAATGGCTAGCCCAATTGCAAAGATTATCTATCACGGGCATATTGATCTTCATGTTACAGGCAAAGATGAATGATTGTGTATCTTAGGAAAAATACCGGAGCTTTCATATGCACCGGAGGACTGGAATTAGGGCTATTCGCTCATTTGATATGGCAGATAATGAAGCAGGGAGTAAACAAAATGAGAATAGTTTATCAATTACCACAGGAAACTAACCACTTTAGGAGAAGATTTGACATCGCCTCCAGCAGACATGAGTGGAGCAGTGTTCCGACTGGCTTGGCTGGCTTACGAGGCTTAGGAATCGCATTGTTCCCCGGACTGGACCAGTATGTGACTACTCAGATGCATACCCACCCATTGCTCCGCCACGCCACCTGGCTTGAGAACCACGAGCTTCCTGCAGAGTCCCAGTGCTCCTCCCCCTCAACGTACGCAACAACACACCTGTGGCCGCCGCTGCTGCTGTGGCTTCCCAGCGCCATGTCCCTTGACGTGCTCTGATCCGAGTAGCCATCGATGGAGTAGTAGTTCTGCTGCCCAGGCACGTTGGCGTAGCCGGGGGGCGTCACAGTGGCGGGGTGAGGAGTCGTCGGAGTACCTGTCGCCGCTGCATACCTCGACCTCCTCTGCGTCGGAGGAATCCTTCATGTCGGAGACCATGAAGGGGTTCCCATTTTGTGGCACGCAGCGACAGGTGGCTAATCTTCGTAAATTATCCGGCAGCGACATGCCGAGGGCGCTCCTGAACACAACCCACCCGCATGACAGCCGGCCACATCCGGGCGTCTGCCTCCGCGGGCATGCACCCTTTATGGAGTGTGACGAGCACGGGGCTGGCCGTCGCCCATGCCTGGTCCTCCCTCCTGCCGCAGATCGGTCATGCATTGCCTCCGCGGTCGCTCGCCATTGTTGCGGAGAAGTCATCCACAGATAGATGTGCATCCGTTGCGGCGGCTCGATTGAGAAACCCTGATTAGGGGGGAAGAGTCAGAATTGGGCGGTGGCGACGCATCGATCTATAGGAATCCTATGCGCGAGAGAAAGAAAGAAAGACGTGGGGATTGGGGTGCGGCGGCGCAGCTGGTGGAGAACGGGAGACGAGTCGCGGTGCGCTAGGAATTGAGCAAGGGGAGACATACGTGGTCTGGACTCTGGAGGGCTAGCCAACGAGTGAACCAACGATGTACGAACTGTACAATTAGGAGTAGAGATGATCAACATAGTGATGTTCATCATTAAAAACTACTTCATCTCACGTGATGATCGGACATGGTTTAGTCGATATGGATCACGTGATCATTTAGAAGACAAGAGGGATGTCTATCTAAGTGGGAGTTCTTAAGTAATATGATTAATTGAACTTTAATTTATTATGAACTTAGTACTTGATAGTATTTGCATGTCTATGTTGTTGTAGATCAATGGCCCGTGCTATCGTTCCCTTGAATTTTAATGCGTTCCTAGAGAAAGCTAAGTTGAAAGATGATGGTAGCAACTACATGGACTAGGTCCGTATCTTGAGGATTATCCTCATTGCTGCACAGAAGAATTACGTCCTGAAAGCACCGCTAGGTGCAAGACCCGCTGCAGGAGCAACTCCGGACGTTGTGAATGTCTGGCAGAGCAAAGCTGATGACTACTCAATAGTTCAGCGTGCCATGCTTTACGGCTTAGAGTCGGGACTTCAAAGACGTTTTGAACGTCATGGAGCATATGAGATGTTCCAGAAGTTGAAGTTAATATTTCAAGCAAATGCCCGAATTGAGAGATATGAAGTCTCCAGTAAGTTTTATAGCTGCAAAATGGAGGAAAATAGTTCTGTCAGTGACATATACTCAGAATGTCTGGGTACCACAACCACTTGACTCGACTGGGAGTTAATCTTCCTGATGATAGTGTCATCGACAGAGTTCTTCAATCACTGCCACCAAGCTACAAAAGCTTCGTGATGAACTATAATATGCAAGGGATGGATAAGACAATTCCCGAGCTTTTCGCAATGCTAAAGGCTGCAGAGGTAGCAATCAAGAAGGAGCATCAAGTGTTGATGGTTAACAAGACCACTAGTTTCAAGAAAAAGGGCAAAGGAAAGAAGGGGAACTTCAAGAAGAACAACAAGCAAGTTGCTGCTCAAGTGAAGAAGCCCAAGTCTAGACCTAAGTCTGAGACTAAGTGCTTCTACTGCAAAGGAACTGGTCACTGGAAGCATAACTGCCCCAAGTATTTGGCGGATAAGAAGGATGGCAAAGTGAAAGGTATATTTGATATACATGTTATTGATGTGTACCTTACTAATGCTCGTAGTAGCGCCTGGGTATTTGATACTGGTTATGTTGGTCATATTTGCAACTCGAAATAGGGGCTACAGATTAAACAAAGATTGACTAAGGACGAGGTGACGATGCACATGGGAAATGGTTCCAAAGTAGATGTGATCGCCGTCGGCATGCTACCTCTACATCTACGTCGGGATTAGTTTTAGACCTAAAGAATTGTTATTTGGTGCCAGCGTTGAGCATGAACTTTATATCTGGATCTTGTTTGATGCAAGACGGTTATTCATTTAAATCAAAGAATAATGGTTGTTCTATTTATATGAGTAATATATTTTATGGTCATGCACCCTTGATGAGTGGTATTTTTTATTGGATCTCCATCATAGTGATACACATATTCATAATATTGAAGCCAAAAGATGCAAGGTTAATAATGATAGTACAACTTATTTGTGGCACAACTATTTAGGTCATATTGGTGTAAAGCACATGAAGAAACTCCATGCAGATGGGCTTTTGGAATCATTTGATTATGAATCACTTGATGCTTGCGAACCATGTCTCATGGTCAAGATGACCAAGACTCCGTTCTCCGGAACAATGGAGCGAGCAACTGACTTATTGGAAACAATACATACTGATGTATGCGGTCCGATGATTGTTGAGGCTCGCGGCGGGTATCATTATTTTCTGACCTTCACAGATGATTTTGAGCAGATATGGGTATATCTACTTGATGAAACATAAGTCTTAAACATTTGAAAAGTTCAAAGAATTTCAGAGTGAAGTGGAAAATCGTCGTAATAAGAAATTAAAGTTTCTACAATCTGATCGTGGAGGTGAATATTTGAGTTACGAGTTTGGTCTTCATTTGAAACAATGTGGAATAGTTTCGCAACTCACGTCACCTGGAACACCATAGCGTAATGGTGTGTCCGAACGTTGTAACCGTACTTTATTAGATATATATGGTGCGATCTATGATGTCTCTTACTGATTTACTGCTATCGTTTTGGGATTATGCTTTAGAGACGGCTGCATTCACGTTAAATAGGGCACCATCTAAATCCGTTGAGACGACACCATATGAACTGTGGTTTGGCAAGAAACCTAAGCTGTCGTTTCTTAAAGTCTGGGGCTGCAATGCTTATGTGAAAAAGCTTCAACCTGATAAGCTCGAACCCAAATCGAGGAAATGTGTCTTCATAGGATGCCCAAAGGAGACTGTTGGGTACACCTTCTATCACAGTTCCGAAGGCAAGATATTCGTTGCTAAGAGTGGATCCTTTTTAGAGAAGGAGTTTCTCTCAAAAGAAGTGAGTGGGAGGAAAGTAGAACATGATGAGGTAACTATACCTTCTCTCGAATTGGAAAGTAGTTCATCACAGAAATCAGTTCCAGTGATTCCTACACCAATCAGTGAGGAAGCTAATGATGATGATGATCATGAAACTTCAGATCAAGTTACTACCGAACCTCGTAGGTCAACCAGAGTACGATGTGCACCAGAGTGGTACGATAATCCTGTTTTAGAGGTCACGTTACTTGACCATGACGAACCTATGAACTATGAGGAAGCGATGATGAGCCTAGATTCCGCAAAATGTCTTAGGCCATGAAATCTGAGATGGGATCCATGTATGAGAACAAAGTGTGGACTTTGATTGACTTGCTCAATGATCGGCAAGCCATAGAGAATAAATGGATCTTCAAGAAGAAGACTGACGTTGATGGTAATGTTACTGTCTACAAAGCTCGACTTGTTGCGAAAGGTTTTTGACATGTTCAAGGAGTTAACTACGATGAGACCTTCTCACCCGTAGCGATGCTTAAGTCTGTCCGAATCATGTTAGCAATTGCCGCATTTTATGATTATGAAATTTGGCAAATGAACGTCAAAATTGCATTCCTTAATGGATTTCTTAAAGAAGAGTTGTATATGATGCAACCAGAAGGTTTTGTCGATCCTAAAGGTGCTAACAAAGTGTGCAAGCTCCAACGATCCATTTATGGACTGGTGCAAGCCTCTCGGAGTTGGAATATACACTTTGATAGTGTGATCAAAGCATATGGTTTTATACAAACTTTTGGAGAAGTCTGTATTTGCAAGAAAGTGAGTGGGAGCTTTGTAGCATTTTTTATATTATATGTGGATGACATATTGTTGATTGGAAATAATACATAATTTCCGGATAGCATAAAAGGATACTTGAATAAGAATTTTTCAATGAAAGACCTCAGTGAAGTTGCTTATATATTGGGAATCAAGATCTATTGAGATAGATCAAGACGCTTAATTGGACTTTCACAAAGCACATACCTTGATAAAGTTTTGAAGAAGTTCAAAATGCACTACTGCAGGATGGTCCAAACGCGACACTACGATCAGAGACCCTTCGACGAAATTGTGTGCGATGCAATGATCACAAACGGAGGTGTAAAAAACCGTCAAAAAAGATGCAAAACGTTTGTGATGACGGATGCATCAAACACGGTTCAGATTTTAGTTGCGTGTGCGATGCAGGGCATACGATTCAGTTCAATTAACTGTTTGGGATGAGGAGGAACAAAAGAAACGGGCAGCCAAATGAATTCATGTGCAATATATAGCATACGGTTCACTAGGATGAACTGTGTGTGATTAGGCAACACAATGGAAATGGTTCAACTGAACAAGATGTGTGTGATACGCGGCAAACAGGTCTGTAATCAGAAATGTGTGCGAAGACCAATAATAACACAGACAATTGCTGCTAATAAGCCGTGTGATTTGCTCTGTCTATAGTAGAATAACATGTATATATATAATTGAAATAAACATCCAATTACATAAGTGACTATACAGATCATTTGCACACACCTCAATAAACAATTGCATGCATTCTAAAGTAGGAGAAACGATCGTCTAGTCATCTACTTCTTTTGATGCTCCTGCCACTACTATGTGGCTCGATCCCTCGTCTGGGTCAGGAAGAAGACAGTTCCTCATGTCAACAATTCGCCTGTACATCTCGTAGCTTGTGTACGTGTCCATGGCCGCGTACTTGACATGTTGTTCATCCAGTCTCTTATGCCACACACTGTGCCAGGCGTTCATGTCCTTATTGCTCTCATTCTTCATCTTCATGTAGTAGGGGTCGATGATGGCCGAGGCGAGGTCAACCAGGGAGTTCAGTTTTTTTTCTCACTGCCCCAGATCTTGCAGTTGCGTTGGATGTTGACAAGATTCGGGCATTTCAAGCCCGAAACCTTGAGTGCTTTTGGATCGTTGGTGGTGTCCACCGCATTGAAATTGTAGTCGGAGCTGTTGATAAACCTAGAGAAACACTCTCAAGGCGTTGTGGCCAGGTGGTAGTGGTAGATGAGGACGTCATGTCGCATGCACAACTGGGCGACGGCAACCTTCTAATCATGCCCGTCACGACCCATGGTGTACTTGAGGTCAAAGCCGACCACTTGGTACTTGTCCTCGGCAAGGAATTGCTCCATAGTTTGGATGGAGCTCTCCACCGAGATTGGATCATTCGTGTACACCACCGAGAGAGCCTCCCCCTCACGTGGGTATCCACGACGTGTAGCATGGTGAACTGCCCGCCGTTGTCATCGTCGGTCGCTGGGAGCACCATTGGAGCCACGGGGAGAACCATTGGAACCGCTGGATGTCCTCTCTGTATGTGTCCTAGTGGGTGTGCTTATTGTGTCGTGTGAGACGAGAGATGAAGGTAAATGGCCGCGGGAATAAAAGGGGGTCGGGCGGCGTGGATTCTCGGTGCGTGATACGTCCATTTTGCATCATGCTTTTATATTGATATTTATTGCATTATGGGCTGTTATTACACATTATGTCACAATACTTATGCCTTTTCTCTCTTATTTTACAAGGTTTACATGAAGAGGGGGAATGCTGACAGTTGGAATTCTGGGCTGGAAAAGGAGCAAATATTAGAGACCTATTCTGCACATCTTCAAAAGTCCTGAAACTCCACGGGAATTATTTTCAGAATATATAAAAAATATTGGGCGAAGAAAGTACCAGAGGGGGGCCACCCATCGTCCATGAGGGTGGGGGGCGCGGCCTACCCCCTGGGCGCGCCCCCTGCCCCGTGGGCCCCCTGGTGGACCTCTGATGCCCATCTTTGGCTATATGGAGTCTTTTGTCGAGGAAAAAACCATAAGCTAGCTCACGGGACGAAACTCTACCGCCACGAGGCGGAACCTTGGCGGAACCAATCTAGGGCTCTGACGAAGCTGTTCTGTCGGGGAAACTTCCCTCTGGGAGGGGGAAATCATCACCATCGTCATCACCAACGATCCTCTCATCGGGAGGGGGTCAATCTCCATCAACATCTTCAACAACACCATCTCATCTCAAACCCTAGTTCATCTCTTGTATCCAATATTTGTATCCAAACCTCAGATTGGTACTTGTGGGTTGCTAGTAGTGTTGATTACTCCTTGTAGTTGATGCTAGTTGGTTTACTTGGTGGAAGATCATATGTTCAGATCCATTATGCATATTAATACCCCTCTGAATATGAACATGAATATGCTTTGCGAGTAGTTATGTTTATTCCTGAGGACATGGGAGAAATCTTGCTATAAGTAGTCATGTGAATTTGGTATTCGTTCAATATTTTGATGAGATGTATGTTGTCATCCCTCTAGTGGTGTCATGTGAACGTAGACTACATGACACTTCACCATTGTTTGGTCCTAGAGGGAGGCATTGGGAAGTAATAAGTAGATGATGGGTTGCTAGAGTGACAGAAGCTTAAACGCTAGTTTATGAGTTGCTTCGTAAGGGGCTGATTTGGATCCATATGTTTCATGCTATGGTTAGGTTTACCTTAATATTTCTGTTGTAGTTGCGGATGCTTGCAATAGGGGTTAATCATAAGTGGGATGCTTGTCCAAGTAAGGGCAGTACCAAGCACCAGTCCACCCACATATCAAATTATCAAAGTACCAAACGCGAATCATATGAACGTGATGAAAACTAGCTTGGCGATAATTCCCATGTGTCCTAGGGAGCACTTTACTTCATATAAGAGTTTGTCCAGGCTTGTCCTTTGCTACAAAAAGGATTGGGACATCTTGCTGCACCTTATTTACTTTTATTACTTGCTACTCATTACAAATTACCTTATCACAAAACTATCTGTTACCGATAATTTCAGTGCTTGCAGAAAATACCTTGCTGAAAACCGCTTATCATTTCCTTCTGCTCCTCGTTGGGTTCGACACTCTTACTTATCGAAAAGGCTACGATAGATCCCCTACACTTGTGGGTCATCAAGACTCTTTTCTGGCGCCATTGCCGGGGAGTGAAGCGCTGTCACGCCCTCGATGCGGCTATAGCTCCCACATGTCGAGGCACGACTTAGAGGCATAACCACATTGAAAGCAATGTCGCAAGTTAGGCAATCATCACAACATCCCATGTAATATAGATAATAAAAGGGGAGATACATAGTTGGCTTACACTTGCCACGTCACACAAAGTACATAAATAGCATTACAACATTCAAACACTCATGGCCCGACTACGGCGCCAAAATAAAAGATAACCCAACATGCGACACGGTCCCGATCACCCCAACTGGGCACCACTACTGATTATCAGGGAAAGACACGTAGTATCAACGTGAGTCCTCGTCGAACTCCCACTTGAGCTCAAGCGCGTCATCTGGAATGGAATCATCAGGCCCTGCATCTGGTTTGGAAGTAATCTGTGAGCCACAGGGACTCAGCAATCTCGCACCCTCGCGATCAAGACTATTTAAGCTTATGGGTAAGGTAAATATGTGGAGCTGCAACAAGCGACTAGCATATATGGTGGTGAACCTGTTCGCAAAAGAGAGCGAGAAGAGGAGGCAAAGCGCGAGTGAGTAACTAGAGGACAACCTGCGCAAGCATTACTCCAACACCGTGTTCACTTCCCGGACTCCGCCGAGAAGAGACCATCACGGTAACTCACACCGTTGATTCATTTTAGTTAAGTTAAGGTTCAAGTTATCTACAACCGGACATTAACAAATTCCCATCTGCCCATAACCGCGGGCACAACTTTCGAAAGTTCAAATCCCTGCAGGGGAGTCCCAACTTAGCCCATGACAAGCTCTCACGGTCAACGAAGGAATAGACCTCCTCCCGAGACGTTCCGATCAGACTCGGTATCCCGGTTCTTCAAGACACTTCGACAAGTTAAAACAAATCCAGCAACACCGCCCGAATGTGCCGACAAATCCCGATAGGAGCTACACATATATCGTTCTTAGGGCACGCTCAGATGAGACATCCTACGAGTAAAACCAACCCTCAAGTTGCCCCGAGGTGGCCCCGCAGTCTACTCGGTCGGACCAACACTTAGAGGAGCACTGGCCCGGGGGGGTTTAAATAAGATGACCCTCGGGCTCCGGAAACCCAAGGGAAAAAGAGGCTAGGTGGCAAATGGTAAAACTAAGGTTGGGCATTACTGGAAAAGCTTTATCCAAGGCGAACTATCAAGGGGTTCCCATTATAACCCAACCGCGTGAGGAACGCAAAATCCGGGAACATAACACCGATATGACGGAAACTAGGGCGGCAAGAGTGGAACAAAACACTAGGCGAGAGGCCGAGCCTTCCACCCTTTACCAAGTATATAGATGCATTAAGATAACATGGCAATATAATGATATCCCAACAAGTAAATAATGTTCCAACCAGGAACGGTCTCCAATCTTCACCTGCAACTAGCAACGCTATAAGAGGGGCTGAGCAAAGCGGTAACATAGTCAATCAACGGTTTGCTAGGACATGGTGGGTTAGGGGTATGACATGGCAATTTGGGATGCATGATAAGCAAGTGGTAGGCATCGTAGCATAGGCATAGCAAAAGAGCGAGCATCTAGGAAAGCAAAGATAGTAGTGATTTCGAGGGTATGATCATCTTGCATGCAAAGTTGTCAGAGTTGTCTGGATCCTCGAAAGCAAACTCAACGGGCTCCTCATTAGAAAACTCGTCTCCCGGCTCTACCCAAACAATACAAACAAGCAACAAGGACACAATCAACCACGTGCAAACTCAAACAACATGATGCAAAGATGGTATGCTATGCGGGATGCAATATGTGATGCATATGCAAGATTTGACAAGGAATGCATGAACCTGGCCTCAACTTGGAAATCCAAGTGTTCCACTGGAAAGATTAGATGAAATCGCTTGAAAACGATGTAAAGAATGCCGGAATCGGAGTTATGGTTTGGAAATGGCAAGCGATTCAAATATGACCACGTTCTACGATTTACAACAAGTAGCCAACTAGATGCAACAAGATGAACATGCTACAACACCCAAACATGGCATCAAAATACATGGCAGGGATCCACTCATGATGCTTAACAAAAGACTAGCACTGAGATACGGCCAATTCATCCATTAACAGGTTCAAACAAGCATGGCAAAAATGCATCTGGCAAACAGATCTCAGAATTAGTGAAATTAACACTTGTGTGGAATTTCAGATCAGATAGCACACTTTGGAGCATGAAAACAATATGCTACAGGACCTTAACATGACAAAGTAAAGCATGGCATGGAGCTACTCAAAGAGCTTAACAAAAGTCCCTTAGTGACCTTGAGCCAAAAGGGATCAGAAAATACATTTGCAAGCATGTGAACATGGCAAAAAACATAATCAGTTCTCAGACTTTGTGAAAACTGGAGCATGCTGAAACAGATATCAAGTAGGCATGTTTACGAGCTCGATGCACTCACTATAGAGCAAGTCATGACAATCTAAGCATACACCCATCAATAATACACAAAATACAAGCTATACATGGCAAGAACAATAACATAGCATGCACGGATCAACTACAACATCCTCGGCAAAATTGCTAACAAGTAGACAATCTGCCCAGATTCACGAAATGACAAAAGTAGAGCTCGATTGACTCAAGCTAGGGTGCTCCATAATTGCAAACAAAGACATGGATGGATAGAGCACTACAAGATTAGCAAAACATCCTTACTGATCATCCTCAAAAGAGGCACGGATCACTAGGAAACAACATGAACATATGGCATATTGAGATAACCAGCTCAAGGACTTAGTGGAAATGCTAAGTCCCTGAAATCAGCATTAACGAATGCACCACTTTGCAAGCTTGTGCTAGTCACCACACACATCACAAAAATACATGGGTTGCACCTCTGGATAGATGGCAAAACATATAACAAAACTCATGAAGAGCTCAGGGGCATATCATGCACACAATAATCATGGCAAAAATGACAAATATCTAAATGGAGCAGCAGATCTGACAATTATCTCAAATATCCTACTTCTAACAGCATTTCGGGCATCAAGATGAACTCAAATGAAAATGATGCAATGAGATGAAATGATGTGCTCTCTGAGATGAACATTTTGATATGCTATATGCCCAAAACGGAGCTACGGATGCGGAGATACAACATGATGAACAAAGGCATCTGAAACTGGAAAACGGGGACTTAGAAGAAAAATACCCTTCGGATCTAGGGTTACTGTTCACCCGGATCCGGATCCAGATCGAGCAAGCACGCCAAACGATGTTCGCCGGGGAACGGCGCCGGAGTGGACGAGGGCGGCGGAGCGAGGGAGGCCGGCCCAGAGCATGGACGCCGGAGTGGAGGCCGATGGCGGCGCGGGGCGGCACTGCCGGGGCGGGGCGCGGCTCCTGCCACCGAGGACGAGGCGGTCGCCGGCGGGGGCTCGTTGCGGCCTGGTGGCGCGGGCCGCCGGTGATGGAGGCGAGGTGCGGTGGCTCGGCGAGGAGGCGGCCGCCGGCGCGGCGGAGCGGCGGACCGGGCGCGGTGGAGACGAAGGCGCGGGGCGGCGCGCCGGGTTGGGCCGCGGGGGCCCCGAGCGGGCCGGACGGGCCGCGCGTGCGGGTGGCGGCGCGACGATGTGGGCGCTGTGGCTCGGCCAATCAGGAGCCGACACGTGGCGGTGGCGCGGGGAGGCTGGACATGTCCGGTCTGCGAGTTTTGTCCGGTGGCGGCGGGTGGAGATGGATCTAGGGTTTGGGGAAGAAGGACCCATGGATTTCGAAGGGGGCTATATATAGGCATAGGAGGAGCTAGGAGAGTCCAAATGAGGTGCGGTTTTCGGCCACGCGATCATGATCGAACGCTCTAGATGATGGAGAGGGTTTTGGTGGGTTTTGGGCCAACTTGGAGGGGTGTTGGGATGCAACACACACGAGGCCTTTTTGGTCCCTCGGTTAACCGTTGGAGTATCAAACGAAGTCCAAATGGTACGAAACTGGACAGGCGGTCTACTGATAGTAAACCAAGGCCGCTTGGCAAGTCTCGGTCCAATCCGGAAATGTTTAATCCCCACACACGAAAGAAAGGTAGAATTGACCACCGGAGGAGAACAGAGCGCCGGAATGCAAAACGGATAACGGGGAAAATGCTCGAATGCGTGAGATGAACACGTATGCAAATGCAATGCACATGATGACATGATATGAGATGCATGACAACGATAACAACACACGGAGACAAAAACCCGAACCCGAGAAAATAAAATAACTTAAGGCCGGAAACGGCAAGAGTTGGATTACATATTGGGTAAATCATATCCGGGGTGTTACAAGCGCCTTTGGTAGGTGGAATTTGGTAAGGGAAAATTTATATAGTGTGATGAAATTTACTATCACTTATTACTATGGAACATAATCCTTTGAGGGGCTTGTTCGGGGTATCTTCACCCCGACCAGTAGAGCAAGGAGTTTCTCCTCAACCTACCGAACCTACTGAAAATGTTTACTTTGAAATTCCTTCGGGTATGATAGAGAAACTGCTAGCTAATCCTTTCACAGGTGACGGAACATTACATCCCGATTTGCACCTAATCTATGTGGATGAAGTTTGTGGATTATTTAAGCTTGCAGATATGCCCGAGGATGTTATTAAGAAGAAGGTCTTCCCTTTATCTTTGAAGGGAGATTCATTGACATGGTTTAGGCTATGTGATGATATTGGATCATGGAACTACCAACGATTGAAATTGGAATTTCATTAGAAGTTTTATCCTATGCATCTTGTTCATCGTGATCGTAATTATATATATAATTTTTGGCCTCACGAAGGAGAAAGCATCCCTCAAGCTTGGGGGAGGCTTAAGTCAATGTTATATTCATGCCCCAATCATGAGCTCTCAAAATAAATGATTATTCAGAATTTTGATGCTCGGCTTTCTCTCAGTAATCGCTCCATGCTCGATACTTCTTGTACTTGATCTTTTATGATGAAGACTATTGAATTCAAATGGGATTTATTGGAAAGAATTAAACGCAACTCTGAAGATTGGGATCTCGACGAAGGTAAGGAGTCAGGTATAACACCTAAGTTTGATTGTGTTAAATCTTTTATGGATACCGATGCTTTCCGTGAATTTAGCACTAAATATGGACTTGACTCTGAGATAGTATCTTCTTTCTATGAACCCTTTGGTACTCATGTTGATATCCCTAAGGAGAAGTGGTTTAAATATAATCCTCCCATTAAAGTAAAAGTACTTGCACCTATTAAAGTTCAAGAAAAGACTATCACCTATAATGATCCTGTTGTTCCTACTGCTTATATTGAGAAACCACCTTTCCCTGTTAGAATAAAGGATCATGCTAAGGCTTCAACTGTGGTCAACAAAAGTAATATTAAGACACCCAAACCCCCTAAGCAAATTAAATTTGAACCTATTGTTTCTATGGTTAAAGATCTCTTGGCCGATAACATTGATGGGCATGTTATTTACTTCTGCAATGAATCTGCTAGAATTGCTGGACCTAATACTAAAAATAAACATAAACCTGTTGTAGGCATGCCTGTTATTTCTATTAAAATAGGAGATCATTGCTATCATGGCTTATTTGATATAGGTGCTAGTGCAAGTGCAAGTGCAATACCTCATTCCTTATACAAAGAAATTATGCATGATATTGCACTTACCGAGATAGAAGAGATAGATGTTACAATTAAGCTTGCCAATAGAGATACTATTTCACCAGTTGGGATTGTTAGAGATGTTGAAGTCTTGTGTGGGAAAGTTAAATATCCCCCTGATTTTCTCGTTCTTGGTTCCCCACAAGATGACTTTTGTCCCATTATATTTGGTAGACCCTTCTTGAATACTGTTAATGCTAAGATAGACTGCAATAAGGATATTGTTCTGTTGGTTTAGGGGATATGTCTCATGAGTTTAATTTTGCTAAATTTCGTAGGCAACCCCATGATAAAGAATTGCCTAGTAAAGATGAAATTATTGGTCTTGCTTCTATTGTCGTGCCTCCTAGTGATCCTTTAGAACAATATTTGCTAGACCATGAAAATGATATGCTTATGAATGAAAGAAGGGAAATAGATGAAATATTCTTTAAACAGGGACCTATTTTGAAACGCAACTTGCCTGTTGAAATCCTAGGGGATCCTCCTCCACCTAAGGGTGATCCTGTGTTTGAGCTTAAACCTTTACCTGATACTCTTAAATATGCTTATCTTGATTAGAAAGAGATATATCCTGTTATTATTAGTGCTAACCTATCAGAGCATGAAGAAAAGAAATTATTGAAAACTCTGAAGAAGCACCGTGCTGCTATTTGATATACTCTTGATGATCTTAAGGGCATTAGTCCCACTCTATGCCAGCACAAAATAAAGCTAGAGAAAGACGCTAAACCAGTTGTTGATCACCAACGACGGTTAAATCCTAAGATGAAAGAAGTGGTAAGAAAAGAAATACTAAAGCTTCTTGAGGCAGGTATAATTTATCCTGTTGCTGATAGTCAGTGGGTAAGTCCTGTCCATTGTGTCCCTAAGAAGGGAGGTATTACTGTTGTTCCTAATGATAAAGATGAATTGATCCCACAAAGAATTGTTACAGGTTATAGAATGGTAATTGATTTCCGCAAATTAAATAAAGCTACTAAAAAGGATCATTACCCGTTACCTTTATTGATCAAATGCTAGAAAGATTATCCAAACATACTCATTTTGCTTTCTAGATGGTTATTCTGGTTTCTCTCAAATACCTGTGTCAAAAGATGATCAAGAAAAGACAACTTTTACTTGCCCTTTCGGTACCTTTGCTTATAGACGTATGCCTTTTGGTTTATGTAATGCACCTGCTACCTTTCAAAGATGTATGACTGCTATATTCTCTGACTTTTGTGAAAAGATTGTTGAGGTTTTCATGGATGATTTCTCCGTCTACGGAACTTCTTTTGATGATTGCTTAAGCAACCTTGATCGAGTTTTGCAGAGATGTGAACAAACTAATCTTGTCTTGAATTGGGAGAAGTGCCACTTTATGGTTAATGAAGGCATTGTCTTGGGGCATAAAATTTCTGTAAGAGGTATTGAAGTTGATAAAGCTAAAGTTGATGCTATTGAAAAGATGCCGTGTCCTAAGGACATTAAATGTATAAGAAGTTTCCTTGGTCATACCAGTTTTTATAGGAGGTTCATTAAGGACTTTTCTAAAATTTCTCGGCCTCTGACTAATCTCTTACAAATAGATGTTCCTTTTGTTTTTGATGATGATTGTGTAGAAGCATTTGAAATACTTAAGAAAGCTTTGATTTCTGCACCTATTGTTTAGCCTCCTGATTGGAATTTACCATTTAAAATTATGTGTGATGCTAGTGATTATGCTTTAGGGGCTGTTCTAGGACAAAGAGTTGATAAGAAATTAAATATTATTCAATATGCTAGTAAAACTCTAGACAGTGCTCAAAGAAATTATGCTACTACTGAAAAAGAATTTTTAGCAGTTGTATTTGCTTGTGATAAGTTCAGACCTTATATTGTTGATTCTCAAGTAAATGTTCACACTGATCATGCTGCTATTAAATATCTTATGGAAAAGAAAGATTCTAAACCTAGACTTATTAGATGGGTTCTCTTGCTTCAAGAATTTGATTTGCATATTATTGATAGAAAGGGAGCTGAGAAACCCATTGCAGACAACTTGTCAAGGTTAGAAAATGTTCTTGATGACCCACTACCTATTGATGATAGCTTTCCTGATGAACAATTAGCTGTCATAAATGCTTCTCGTACTGCTCCATGGTATGCTAATTACATTGTTGCTAAATTTATACCACCTAGTTTCACATACCAGCAAAAGAAAAAGTTCTTCTATGATATAAGACATTACTTCTGGGATGACCCACATCTTTATAAGGAAGGAGTAGATGGTGTTATTAGACGTTGTGTACCTGAGCATGAACATGAACAGATCCCGTGCAAGTGCCACTCCGAGGCTTATGGAGCACACTGTTGGAAATATGCCCTAGAGGCAATAATAAAATGGTTATTATTATATTTCCTTGTTCATGATAATTTTCTATTGTTCATGCTATAATTGTATTAACCGGAAACCATAATACATGTGTGAATACATAGATCGTAATATGTCCCTAGTAAGCCTCTAGTTGACTAGCTCGTTGATCAATAGATGGTCATGGTTTCCTGACCATAGACATTGGATGTCATTGATAACGGGATCACATCATTAGGAGAATGATGTGATGGACAAGACCCAATCTTAAGCGTAGCACAAGATTGTGTAGTTCGTTTGCTAAAGCTTTTCTAAATGTCAAGTATCATTTCCTTACACCATGAGATTGTGCAACTCCCGGCTACCGTAGGAATGCTTTGGGTGTACCAAACGTCACAACGTAACTGGGTGGCTATAAAGGTGCACTACAGGTATCTCTGAAAGTGTCTATTCGGTTGGCACGAATCGAGACTGGGATTTGTCACTCCGTATGACAAAGAGGTATCTCTGGGCCCACTCGGTAATGCATCATCATAATGATCTCAATGTGACTAAGTACCTAGCCACAGGATCATGCGTTATAGAACGAGTAAAGAGACTTGCCAGTAACAAGATTGAACGAGGTATGGGGATACCAATGATCGAATCTCGGGCAAGTAACATACCGATAGACAAAGGGAATTGTATATGGGATTGATTGAATCCCCGACATCGTGGTTCATCCGATGAGATCATAGTGGAACATGTGGGAGCCAATATGGGTATCCAGATCCCGCTATTGGTTATTGGCCGGAGAGATGTCTCGGTCATGTATGTATGGTTCCCGAACCCGTAGGGTCTACACACTTAAGGTTCGGTGACACTAGAGTTGTTATGGGAAATAGTATGTGGTTACCGAAGGTTGTTCGGAGTCCCAGATGAGATCCCGGACGTGACAGGGAGTTCCGGCATGGTCCGGAGGTGAAGATCGATATATTGAACGAAGGGTATTGGAGTCCGGAATTGTTCCGGGGGTACCGGGTAACGACGAGCGTGTCCAAAAGGGGTTTCGGAGGCCCCGGCAATCGTTGGGGGCTTTATGGGCCAAGGGGAAGGGGCACACCAGCCCACTAAGGGGCTGTGCGCCCCTGCCACCCCATCTCACATAACCAGGAGAGGTGGGGGCGCCTCCCCTAGGGCAGCCTCCCCTCCTGGCTTGGGGGGCAAGTCTCCTAGGGGTGGGGGCGCCCAAAACCCATCTAGGGTTCCCTCCGTGGCCGCCGCCCCTCCCCTAGATGGGATCTGAAGGGGCCGGCCCCCTCTCCCCTTATCCTATAAATAGTGGGGGTGGGAGGGCTGCCAGACTACCTAGACCCTTCCCCTGGCATAGCCCTCCCTCCTCCAACACCTCCTCTTCCTCCGCTGTGCTTGGCGAAGCCCTGCCGGAGAACCACAAGCTCCACCACCATGCCGTCGTGCTGCCGGAGCTTTCCCTCAACTTCTCCTCTCCCCTTGCTGGATCAATAAGGAGGAGACGTCCCCGGGCTGTAAGTGTGTTGGACGCGGAGGCGCCGTTGTTCGGCCCTTAGATCGGAATCGACCGCGATCTGAATCGCTATGTGTACGACTCCACCAACCACGTTCTTGTAATGCTTCCACTTAGTGATCTTCAAGGGTATGAAGATGCACTCCCTCTCTCTCGTTGCTAGCATCTCCTAGATTGATCTTGGTGACACGTAGGAAATTTTTGAATTATTGCTATGTTCCCCAACAGTGGCATCATGAGCTAGGTCGATGTGTAGATTCTATGCACGAGTAGAACACAAAGCAGTTGTTTGATTTGTTCAATTTGTTTACCGTTACTAGTCTTATCTTGATCCGGCAGCATTGTGGGATGAAGCGGCCCGGACCGACCTTACACGTACGCTTACGCGAGACTGGTTCCACTGACTGACGTGCACTTGATGCATAAGGTGGCTGGCGGGTGTCTGTCTCTCCCACTTTAGTCGGATCGGATTCGATGAAAAGGGTCCTTATGAAGGGTAAATAGCAATTAGCATATCACTGTTGTGGTTTTGAGTAGGTAAGAAACGTTCTTGCTAGAAACCCATAGCAGCCACGTAAAACATGCAACAACAATTAGAGGACGTCTAATTTGTTTTTGCAGGGTATGATATGTGATGTGATATGGCCAAAAGGATGTGATGAATGATATATGTGATGTATGAGATTGATCATGTTCTTGTAATAGGAATCACGACTTGCATGTCGATGAGTATGACACCCGACAGGAGCCATAAGAGTTGTCTTAATTTATTTATGACCTGCGTGTCAATGAAAACGCCATGTAATTACTTTACTTTATTACTAACCGTTGGCCATTGTAGTAGAAGTAATAGTTGGCGAGACAACTTCATGAAGACACGATGATGGAGATCATGATGATAGAGATCATGGTGTCATGCCGGTGACTATGGTGTTCATGCCGCACCTCGAAGATGGAGATCAAAGGCGCAAGATGATATTGGCATCATGTCACTTTATGATTTGCATGTGATGTTTGTCATGTTTACATCTTATTTGCTTAGAACGACGGTAGCATAAATAAGATGATCCCTCACTAAAATTTCAAGAAAGTGTTTCCCCTAACTGTGCACCGTTGCGAAGGTTCGTTGTTTCGAAGCACCACGTGATGATCGGGTGTGATAGATTCTAACGTTCGCATACAACGGGTGTAAGCCAAATTTACACATGCAACACAATTAGGTTGACTTGACGAGCCTAGCATGTATAGACATGGCCTCGGAACACGGAAGACCGAAAGGTCGAACATGAGTCGTATAGAAGATACGATCAACATGGAGATGTTCACCGTTGATGACTAGTCTGTCTCATGTGATGATCGGACATGGCCTAGTCGATTCAGATCATGTATCAATTAGATGACTAGAGGGATGTATATCTGAGTGGGAGTTCATTGAATAATTTGATTAAATGAACTTAATTATCATGAACATAGTCTAAATTGTCTTTGCAAATTATGTTGTGGATTAATAGCTCGCGCTTTAGCTCTTTGTTTTAATACGTTCCTAGAGAAAGACTAAGTTGAAAGATATTGTAAGCAATTGTGCGGACTAGGGTCGTAGTATGAGGATTGTCGTCACTGCTACACAGAAGGCTTCTGTCCTTGATGCACCGCTCGGTGTGCCAATCCCTCTGGCGTCGTCTGTGGATGTTGTGAACATCTGGTAGACATGTTCTGATGACTACTTGATAGTTTAGTGCGCCATGCTTTACGGCTTAGAGTCGGGGCTCCAAAAGCATTTTGAATGCCATATAACATATGAGATGTTCGAAGAGCTGAAATTGGTATTTCAGGCTCATGCCCGTGTTGAGAGGTTGAGACCTCTGACAAGACCTTTGCCTACAAGACGAAGGATAATAGTTCAGCCAGTGAGCATGTGCTTAGAATGTCTGGGTACTTCAATCACTTGAATCAAGTGGGAGTTAATCTTCTAGATAAGAGAGTGATTGACAAAAGTTCTCCAGTCTCTATCACCAAGCTACTAGAGTTTCGTGATGAACTATAACATGCAAGGGAAGATAATCCCAGAGCTGTTCATCGTGCTTAAGGCCGTAAAGGTAGAAATCAAGAAGGATCATCAAGTGTTGATGTTTAACAAGAGAACTGGTTTCAAAGAAGGGCAAGGGCAAGAAGGGAAACTTCTTGAATGGCAAGCCAGTTGCCGCTCCAGTGAAGAAACCCAAGAACCCAAACCCGAGACAGAGTGCTTCTATTAGGGGAACGGTCACTGGTAGCGGAACTGCCTCAAATACTTGGTAGATAAGAAGGCTGTCAACTTCAACAAAAGTATTTTGATATATGTGTGTTATTGATGTGTACCTTACTAGTACTCCTAGTAGCACATGGGTATTAGATACCGGTTCAGTTGCTAATATTGGTAACTCGAAACAAATATGGAATTAACGGAGACTAGCTAAGGGCGAGGTGACGATGTGTGTTGGAAGTGTTTCCAAGGTTGATGTGATCACCATCGCACTCTCCCTCTACCTTCGGGATTAGTGTTGAGCCTAGATAAATGTTGTTTGCATTGGTGTCTGCATTGAGCATGAACATGATTGGATCATGTTTATTGCAATACAGTTATTCATTTAAGTCAGAGAATAATGGTTATTCTATTTACATGAATAAACCTTCTATGGTCATGCACCCAATGTGAATGGTTTATTGAATCCCAGTCGTAGTTATACACATGTTCATAACATTGATGCCAAAAGATGTAGAGTTGATAATGATAGTACCACTTTCATGTGGCACTGCCGCTTAGGTCATATTGGTTTAAAGCGCACGAAAGAACCTCCATGCTAATGGACTTTTGAAGTCACTTGATTTTGAATCACTTGACACATGCGAACCATGCCTCTTTGGCAAGATGACTAAAACCCCATTCTTTGGAACAAAGGAACGGGCAAGTGACTTGTTGGAAATCATACATGCTGATGTGTGCGGTCCGATGAGTGTTGACGCGCGCGGTGGATATCATTATTTTCTCACCTTCACCGGTGAATTGAATAGATATGGGTATATTTACTTAATGAAGCATACGTCTGAAATGTTTGAAAAGTTCAAGCAATTTCAGAGTGAAGTTGAGAATCATCGTAACAAGAAGATCAAGTTCCTTCTATCTGATCAAAGGGAAAGTATCTGAGTTATGAGTTTGGCAATCACTAAAGACAAGGTGGAATCGTTTCACAGTTGACGCCGCCTGGAACACCATACCATGATGGTGTGTCCGAATGTCGTAATCGAACCTTATTGGATATGGTGTATGATGTCTCTTACCAATCTACCACTATTTTTGGGGGTTATGCATTAAAGACAATTACATTCACTTTAAAATAGGGCACCATCTAAGTCCGTGGAGACAACACCGTATGAACTATGGTTTGGCAAGAAACCAAAGTTGTTGTTTCTTAAGGTTAGGGGCTACGATGCTTATGTCGATAGGCTTCGGTCGAAAAAGCTCGAACCCAAAGCGGAAAATTGTATCTTCACAGAATACCCAAACAAGACGATTGGCTATACCTTCTATCTCAGATCTGAGGGCAAAGTGTTTGTCGCTAAGAACATGTCCTTTCTCTAGAAAGAGTTTCTCTCGAAATAATTGAGTGGGAGGAAGATAGAACTTGATGAGGTTGTTGAACCTTCACTTCAACCAGAGAGCAACGCATCACAGAAAGATGTTTCTGTGGCACTTACGTCAGTTGAGGAGAAAGCTAATGATGATGATCATGAAGCTTCAGATCAAATTACTATCAAACATCATAGGTCGACAAGGGTGTGTACAACTTCTGAGTGGTAACCTTGTCTTAAAGGTCATGTTGTTGGACAACGATGAACTATGAGCCATGAAGAAGCGATGGTGGGCCCAGATTCCAACAAATGGCTAGAAGCCATGAAACTCGAGATAGGTTCCATGTATGAGAACAAAGTATGAACTTTGGTGGATTTGCCCGATGAACGGTGAGCCATTGAGAATAAATGGATCTTTAAGAAGAAGACAGACGCTGATGGTAATGTCACCATTTGTGAAGTTCAACTTGTCTCAAAGAAGTTTCCGACAAGTTCAAGGAGTTGACTATGATGAGACTCTCTCAATCATAGCGATGCTAAAGTCTATTAGAACTATGTTAGTAGTTGCTGCATTTCATTTACGAAATCAGGCAGATGGATGTCAAAACAAAGTTTCCTTGCCGGTTTCAGTGAGGAAGGGCTGTATGTGATACAACCAAAAGTTTTTGTCGATCCTAAGGATGCTAAAAGGTATGCAAACTCCAGCGATCCTTCTATGGATTGGAGCAAGCATCTCGGAGTTGGAACATACACTTTGATGAGGCGATCAAAGCATTTGGGTTTATGCAAAGTCTGCAAGAAACTTGTATTTGCAAGAAAGTGAGTGGGTGCACTACAACATTTATGATAGGTATATATGGATGACATATTGTTGATCGGAAATGATGTAGAATTTATAGAAAGCATAAAGGGTTGTTTGAATGGAGTTTTCCAAAGGAAGACCTGTGTAAAACTGCTTACATGTTGGGTGTCAAGATCTATAGAGATAGGTCAAGACGACTGATAAGACTTTCACAAAAGCACATACCTTGACATGATCTTGAAGGAGTTCAAGATGGATCAGTCAAAGAAGGAGTTCTTGCCTGAGTTGTGAGGTGTGAAGTTAAGACTTGAAGCTCGACCACGACAGAAGAAAGAGAAAGGACGAAAGTCGTCCCCTATGCCTTAGCCATAGGCTCTATACGATACGCCATGCTGTGTACCGCGATGTTCCTTGCCACGTGTCTGGCAAGGGGGGTACAAGAGTGATCCAGGAGTGGATCATTGGATAGTGGTCAAAATTGTCCTTAGGAATAAGGAAATGTTTCTCGTTTATGGAGGTGATAAAGAGTTCGGTGTAAAGGGATACGTCGATGGATGCTTTAACACCTATCCGGATGACTCTGAGTAGCAAACCGGATACGTGTAGTGGAGCAACCATTTGGAATAGCTCCAAGTGGAGCATAGTAGCAACATCTACAATATGAAATCAAGATTTGCAAAGAACACACGGATCTGAATGTTGTAGACCCGTTGATTGACACTTCTCTCGTAAGCATAACATGATCAAACCCTAGAACTCACTGAGTGTTAATCACATGGCGATGTGAACTAGATTATTGACTCTAGTAAACTCTTCGGGTGTTAGTCACATGGAGATGTGAACTATGAGTATTAATCACATAACGATGTGAACTAGATTATTGACTCTAGTGCAAGTGGGAGAATGTTGGAAATATGCCCTAGAGGCAATAATAAAATGGTTATTATTATATTTCCTTGTTCATGATAATTGTGTATTGTTCATGCTATAATTGTATTAACCAGAAACCGTAATACAAGTGTGAATACATAGATCGTAATATGTCCCTAGTAAGCCTCTAGTTGACTAGCTCGTTGATCAACAGATGGTCATGGTCTCCTGACCATGGACATTGGATGTCATTGATAACGGGAACACATCATTAGGAGAATGATGTGATGGACAAGACCCAATCTTAAGCGTAACACAAGATTGTGTAGTTCGTTTGCTAAAGCTTTTCTAAATGTCAAGTATCATTTCCTTAGACCATGAGATTGTGCAACTCTCGGATACCGTAGGAATGCTTTGGGTGTACCAAACGTCACAACATAACTGGGTGGCTATAAAGGTGCACTACAGGTATCTCCGAAAGTGTCTGTTGGGTTGGCACGAATCGATACTGGGATTTGTCACTCCGTATGACGGAGAGGTATCTCTGGGCCCACTCGGTAATGCATCATCATAATGAGCTCAATGTGACTAAGGAGTTAGCCACGGGATCATGCGTTACGGAACGAGTAAAGAGACTTGCCAGTAACAAGATTGAACAAGGTATGGGGATACCGACGATCGAATCTCGGGCAAGTAACATACCGATAGACAAAGGGAATTGTATACGGGATTGATTGAATCCCCGACATCTTGGTTCATCCGATGAGATCGTCATGGAACATGTGGGAGCCAATATGGGTATCCAGATCCCGCTATTGGTTATTGGTCAGAGAGTTGTCTCGGTCATGTCTGCATGGTTCCCGAACCCATAGGGTCTACACACTTAAGGTTCGGTGACGCTAGAGTTGTTATGGGAAATAGTGTGTGGTTACCGAAGGTTGTTCGGAGTCCCGAATGAGATCCCAGACGTGACGAGGAGTTCCGGAATTGTCCGGAGGTGAAGATTGATATATTGTACTAAGGGTATTGGAGTCCAGAATTGTTCTAGGGGTACCGGGTGACGACCAGCGTGTCCGAAAGGGGTTTCGGAGGCCCCGACAATCGTTGGGGCCCTTATGGGCCAAGGGGAAGGGGCACACCAGCCCACTAAGGGGCTGTGCGCCCCTCCCACCCCATCTCACGTAACCAGGAGAGGTGGGGGCGCCTACCCTAGGGGAGCCTTCCCTCCTGGCTTGGGGGGCAAGTCTCCTAGGGGTGGGGGCGCCCCAAACCCATCTAGGGTTCCCTCCCTGGCCGCCGCCCCTCCCCTAGATGGGATCTGAAGGGGCCGGCCCCCTCTCCCCTTCTCCTATAAAAAGTGGGGGTGGGGGGGGGGCTGCCAGACTACCTAGACCCTTCCCCTGGCATAGCCCCTCTCTCCTCCAACACCTCCTCTTCCTCCGCGGTGCTTGGTGAAGCCCTGCCGGAGAACCACAAGCTCCACCACCACGCCGTTGTGTTACCGGAGCTTTCCCTCAACTTCTCCTTTCCCCTTGTGGGATCAAGAAGGAGGAGACGCCCCCAAGCTATACGTGTGTTGAACGCGGAGGCGTCGTTGTTCGGAGCTTAGATCGGAATCGACCGTGATCTGAATCGCTACGTGTATGAGTCCACCAACCGCGTTCTTATAACGCTTCCACTTAGCAATTTCAAGGGTATGAAGATGCACTCCCTCTCTCTTGTTGTTAGCATCTCCTAGATTGATCTTGGTGACACATAGGAATTTTTTGAATTATTGCTACGTTGCCCAATAGACACCATGCTGGAGACATAACTGCACATAAGGTATTGCAATCCAGTTTTTATTGGCCTACTCTCTTCAAGGATGCCCATAAGTTTGTTTTGTCTTGTGATGAATGTCAAAGAATTGGTAATATTAGTAGACTTCAAGAAATGCCTATGAATCATTCACTTTTTATTGAACCATTTGATGTTTGGGGCTTTGATTATATGGGATCGTTTCCTTCCTCTAATGGGTATACACATATTTTAGTTGCTGTTGATTACGTTACTAAGTGGGTAGTAGCTATTCCAACTAGTAGTGCTGATCACAACACTTCTATTAAGATGCTTAAAGAAGTTATTTTTCCGAGGTTTGGAGTCCCTAGATACTTAATGACTGATGGTGGTTCACATTTTATTCATGGCGCCTTTCGTAAAATGCTTGCTAAGTATGATGTTAATCATAGAATTGCATCTCCATATCATCCACAGTCTAGTGGTCAAGTAGAACTGAGTAATAGAGAGCTCACATTAATTTTGCAAAAGACTGTTAATAGATTTAGGAAGAATTGGTCCAAGAAACTTGATGATGCATTATGGGCCTATAGAACTGCATATAAAAATCCTATGGGTATGTCTCCGTATAAAATGGTTTATGGTAAAGCATGTCACTTACCTCTCAAATTAGAACATAAGGCATATTGGGACATTAAAGAGCTCAACTATGACTTCAAACTTGCCGGTGAGAAGAGGTTGTTTGACATTAGATCACTTGGTGAATGGAGAACCCAGGCCTATGAGAATGCCAAACCGTTTAAAGAAAAAGTTAAAAGATGGCATGATAAAAGGATACAAAAATGTGAGTTTAATGTAGGTGATTATGTATTGCTATACAACTCTAGTTTAAGATTTTTTGCAGGCAAACTCCTCTCTAAATGGGAAGGCCCTTACGTTATCGAGGAGGTCTATCGTTCCGATGCCGTAAAAATCAACAGCTTCGAAGGCACAAATCCGAGGGTGGTGAACGGTCAAAGAATCAAACACTATATCTCAGGTAATCCCATATATGTTGAAACTAATGTTATTGAAACTGTAACCCCGGAGGAATACATAAGGGACACTTTCCAGAACGTTTCAGACCCCGAAAAGGAATAGGTACGTGGTACGGTAAGTAAATCGACTCCAAAACAGTTCTAATGGCAATTTTTCTCCGTTTTGGAATATTCAAGAAAATATGAAAATAAGAAGTAGTCCGGGAAGGACACGAGGCTTCCACGAGGGTGGAGGGCGCGCCCTACCCCCTGGGCACGCCCCCTGCCTCATGGGCACCTTGTGTGCTCTCCGGACTCCGTTTTCTTGCACGATACTTCTTTTGGTCGGTAAAAATTCATTATATAATCTCCCGAAGGTTTTGACCACCGTACCACGCAAATATCCTGTGTTTTTGTTTTGAGCTGTTTCCGTTGCAGATATAGAGCAAGATGTTTTCTCAAGAGTCAGTCGGGGAGAGCCGGGTGTCTCATCCGACAACGGGGCCAAGAGCAAACAGCTATGCTGACCACTTTGGGCCATCAACTGAGGAAGAGATGGAGGCCGACTTGAAAAGGATAGATGCCATGGAGGAGGATGAATAAGTTACTTCTCATTTCTGAGCTGGATTCACGATGGGGGAACTATAGAGCTTAGCTATTCCAAACTCGGTCATCCCTTCCAATGTTAGATTTCTTTCTTATGAAAATATGAAAAAGAGTGTCACTTGTTCTCCCGCAGCTATGCAACATCCTTGGGTGAAAGGAGCTTTAGCCGTCACGGGCAAGCTCCGTAAAGAAATAATGGACCTCAAGCAGCAAGCCAATAAGCTCGAGGAAGAGAATCGTATCCTGAGGGGCATCATCGCCAAGAATATCACATCACCAACCCAGAAGAAAGAGACATAAACACATGGGTATGGGCACTCCCCTTGGCAACTGCCAAGCTTGGGGGAGTGCCCCGGTATCGTATCACCATCACTTTTATCTTTACCTTTTTCTTAGTTCGATCCTTTTGGTTATATCTTGATCTAGTAGAATAAAGTTTTAGTATGATCTAGTTTTGAATTTTGCTTTATGATCCTTCTATGTAATCGAGTCCATGAGCTATATATAATAAAGATTAGTGTTGAGTCAAGGGCTTGATTTTCTTACTATGATCTTGAGGTAATAGAATAAAAAAAGGAATAAAAAGAAATAAAAAGAAATAAAGAGATCATATGGATCTTATGGAGAGTAATGACTTCACATATAAAGAGTATGATGAATAAAAGTTGTTGAGAGTTGACAAACATAGTTTTGGTCATCGTTGCAATTAATAGGAAGTAATAAAGAAAGAGAGATTTTCACATATAATATACTATCATGGACATCTTTTATGATTGTGACCACTCGTTAAAGTATGATATGCTAAAGAGTTGACGTTGGACAAGGAAGACAACGTAATGGGTTATGTTTTCTCACATCTAAGATAAATTATATTGTCATGGATCACCCAACATGTTGAGCTTGCCTTTCCCTCTCATGCTAGCCAATTTCTTTGCACCAAGTAGAGATACTACTTGTGCTTCCAAATATCCTTAAACCAAGTTTTGCCATGAGAGTCCACCATATCTACCTATGGACTGAGTAAGATCCTTCAAGTAAGTTGTCATCGTTGCAAGCAATAAAAATTGCTCTCTAAATATGCATGATTTGTTAGTGTGGAGAAAATAAGCTTTATACGAACTTGTGATGTGGAAGAAATAAAAGTGACGGACTCCATAATAAAGGTCCATATCACAAGTGGAAATATAAAGTGACGTTCTTTTGCATTAAGATTTTGTGCGTCCAACCATAAAAGCACATGACAACCTCTGCTTCCCTTTGTGAAGGGCCTATCTTTTATTCTTGTCTATTACTTCATGCAAAGAGTCATGGTGATCTTCACCTTTCCTTTTTACATTTTATCCTTTGGCAAGCACAATGTGTTGGAAAGATCCAGGTATATATAACTAATTGGATGTGGGTTTTCATGAACTATTATTGTTGACATTACCCCTGAGGTAAAAAGTTGGGAGGCAAACTATAAGCCCCTATCTTTCTCTGTGTCCGATTAAAACTTCATAACCATAAATATCGCGTGAGTGTTAGCAATTGTGAAAGACTAAATGATGGTTGAGTATGTGGACTTGCTGAGAAGCTCTTATACTGACTCTTTCCTATGTTATGATAAATTGCAATTGCTTTAATGACTGAGATTATAGTTTGTTAGTTTTCAATGAAGTTTCTGATTCATACTTGAGTATGTGAATGAATTGTTACTTTAGCATAAGAGATTCATATGACAGTATATATATATATATATATATATATATATATATATATATATATATATATATATATATGTTGCTGTTCTAAGAATGATCATGATGCCCTCATGTCCGTATTTAATTTTATCGACACCTCTATCTCTAAACATGTGGACATATTTTTCGACTTCGGCTTCCGCTTGAGGACAAGCAAGGTCTAAGATTGGGGGAGTTGATACGTCCATTTTGCATCATGCTTTTATATCGATATTTATTGCATTATGGGCTGTTAGTACACATTATGTCCCAATACTTATGCCCTTTCTCTCTTATTTTACAAGGTTTACATGAAGAGGGGGAATGCCGGCAGCTGGAATTCTGGGCTGGAAAAGGAGCATATATTAGAGACCTATTCTGCACATCTCCAAAAGTCCTGAAACTCCATGGGAATTATTTTTCAGAATATATAAAAAATATTGGGTGAAGGTAAGTTCTACAGGACGGCGGTTCGACTCGCAATGTTGTATGGCGCGGAGTGTTGGCCGACTAAAAGGCGACATGTTCAACAGTTAGGTGTGGCGGAGATGCGTATGTTGAGATGGATGTGTGGCCACACGAGGAAGGATCGAGTCCGGAATGATGATATACGAGATAGAGTTGGGGTAGCACCAATTGAGGAGAAGCTTGTCCAACATCGTTTGAGATGGTTTGGGCATATTCAGCGCAGGCCTCCAGAAGCTCCTGTGCATAGCGGACGGCTAAAGCGTGCGGAGAATGTCAAGAGAGGGCGGGGTCGACCGATTTTGACATGGGAGGAGTCCATTAAGAGAGACCTGAAGGATTGGAGTATCGACAAAGAGCTAGCTATGGACAGGGGTGCGTGGAAGCTTGCTATCCATGTGCCAGAGCCATGAGTTGGTTGCGAGATCTTATGGGTTTCACCTCTAGCCTACCCCAACTTGTTTGAGACTAAAGGCTTTGTTGTTGTTGTTGTTGTTTATAAAAAATATTGGGTGAAGAAAGTACCAGAGGGGGGCCACCCATCGTCCACGAGGGTGGGGGGCGCGCCCCCTGCCTTGTGGGCCCCCCTGGTGGCCCTCTGATGCCCATCTTTGGCTATATGGAGTCTTTCGTCGAGGAAAAAATCATAAGCTAGCTCACGGGACGAAACTCCGCCGCCAAGAGGCGGAACCTTGGCGGAACCAATCTAGGGCTCCGGCGGAGCTGTTCTACCGGGGAAACTTCCCTCCTGGAGGGGGAAATCATCACCATCGTCATCACCAATGATCCTCTCATTGGGAGTGGGTCAATCTCCATCAACATCTTCACCAGCACCATCTCATCTCAAACCCTAGTTCATCTCTTGTATCCAATCTTTGTATCCAAACCTCAGATTGGTACTTGTGGGTTGCTAGTAGTGTTGATTACTCCTTGTAGTTGATGCTAGTTGGTTTACTTGGTGGAAGATCATATGTTCCGATCCATTATGCATATTAATACCCCTCTGAATATGACCATTAATATGCTTTGTGAGTAGTTACGTTTGTTCCAGAGGACATGGGAGAAGTCTTGCTATAAGTAGTCATGTGAATTTGGTATTCGTTCGATATTTTGATGAGATGTATGTTGTCATCCCTCTAGTGGTGTCATGTGAACGTCGACTACATGACACTTCACCATTGTTTGGGACTAGAGGGAGGCATTGGGAAGTAATAAGTAGATGATGGGTTGCTAGAGTGATAGAAGCTTAAACCCTAGTTTATGAGTTGCTTCGTAAGGGGTCGATTTGGATCCATATGTTTCATGCTATGGTTAGGTTTACTTTAATATTTCTGTTGTAGTTGCGGATGCTGGCAATAGGGGTTAATCATAAGTGGGATGCTTGTCCAAGTAAGGGCAGTACCCAAGCACAGGTCCACCCACATATCAAATTATCAAAGTACCGAACGCGAATCATATGAATGTGATGAAAACTAGCTTGATGAGAATTCCCATGTGTCCTCGGGAGCGCTTTACTTCATATAGGAGTTTGTCCAGGCTTGTCCTTTCCTACAAAAAGGATTGGGCCATCTTGCTGCTCCTTATTTACTTTTATTACTTGCTACTCGTTACAAATTACCTTATCACAAAACTATCTGTTACCGATAATTTCAGTGCTTGTAGAAAATACCTTGCTGAAAACCGCTTATCATTTCCTTCCGCTCCTCGTTGGGTTCGACACTCTTACTTATCGAAAAGGCTATGAAAGACCCCCTACAATTGTGGGTCATCAGGGCGTCTGCATGGTAGTTTTTGCAGCGGTTAACTGCATCGTTGCGCCGCGCCTTTGCAACCGCATGCACACGAACGTGCGTCATCGTGCGCCGCCCCCAAACACTGGCAGTGTGCGTGGAGGGGCGAGGACAGAGCACCCGAAGGGACGCGAGCAGAGCGCGCCGCGGCCGCCTGAACCGCAAGAAACCACACGCATAGAGCAGTTGAACACGCAGGAAATGGTCGCCTACAAGCCGGCCGACAGTTGTGTCGCTGCGTAGAGAGTGGCAGTGTGCTACCACCTCCTTCTAGTCTATAGTCCCCTTTATATTCTATGCCATACTTTGCCCTCAAATTTAACCAACAAAATGTTAATGCATGTTATAAAAATTATATAATTGGAAACTTCGTTCAAATACAAATCCAACTATATAATCTTTGGTGACATGCATTCGTATTTTATTAGTTAAATCATACTTATAAACCAGGACGGGGGTATAGTAGGTAATTAAATTGCAAACGTTTTTTTATTAGCCGTATGTGTACGTGGCCTTTCGTCCTCCTCTGGCACGTCTTGTCACCCCGCTGCCACAGACGGCTTACAACGCACGCTTGTGCAGCGCGCGGGGGCGTTCTTTTGGCCAAACGGTGGCGCCAATGAATTGTCGGTGAGCCCGTTCCCGCGCAACCTCGCAGGTTCCCGCGCAAGCATCCCACCTGACTCGGTGAAATCCTTCAAAATCCCAATGCTTACCGGCCTGCTATAAAAACCCTCACGGCCGGCGTGTCTTGAGTCGCATTTTCCCCTCCCTCCCTGTAGCTTATCTCGTCTGCGTCTCCCACAATCGCCAATGGCACCGGTCCATCATCGTCGCTCAGCCACTCCGCAATCATCAGAGGACAGCTCCAGCTGGGAGGCTACACTACGGCGGCAGCGCAGTCCCCGATGTAGTGTAGTGCGCGTGGCGTCCCTATTGGGTGTGCGCGGAACACCAACCACATGCTCCGTCGTCGGTGCCTGTCGGCAGCTGTTGCCAGCCACCACACCACCGTTGAAAGCCAGGGCCATCGCCCACTCCACCGCCGTGGCCGGAAGGCGGGAGGTGGCTGTCGTGGCCGCCACCCCACTGTCGGCCACCGTGGCCATGACCCGCTCCGCCACCGCGGCCCGAAGGCGGGAGGTGGTGGTCGTGGCCGCCACCACCTGGTCGTCAACCGCCGTGGCCGCCAACCTACCATCGACCGCTGGGGTCATCACCCACTCTGCCACCGTCGCCTGAAGGTGGGAGGCGGAGGTGGATGCCTGCACGTGCGTCAGCGACCTTGCGCGCTACACCGCGTTCCTGCTGGAGGAGGAGGAGCACCTCATCGAGCATGCAAAGAGCCTTACCGCCGCCGTGGTCGCGGCACACGCCGCCTCAGAGGCGAGGAATCAAGAGATCTATGAGGAGAACCACCGCTTCGAGAGGGGTCGTTTGGAGCGACAGAGGGCGTTTGAGGTGAGCGTCGGTGAAGCTGCAACAGCGGCAGGCACCGTATTGCGGTTTCCCAGCTCGTCGGTAGGCTCCTCCTTCTTCGCCTCTTACTGAGCGCGCTCGGCAGAGGAGAGGCAGCCAGAAGTAGTACAAAGCCCCTCCGCAGTAGTAGTATTTAGGGGCTATTTTTTTCAGTTCATTTGACTATAGATGTGGTGGAACTGTACACCGTACTTAAAATTAGCTAGTATATATAGTTGAACCAACTATTTCAGTACGTGGTTGGCAACAATTGGGGAAAAGTTTGGTCGGTTCAGATGTCGAGTTGAACTGTTTGTATAAATTAAGAACAACTGCTTAATCTATGAATAAAATCTATGCTTAATTACTGAATTTTAGTTGCAAAAATTAGATACTGCTAGTGATTTTTAGCTTCATATTTTGACAAATCGCAGTGTTACAAGGTTGACAAATGGCAATGTTACTAGATCAACAAATGTTAATCTTTCCACTTTGACAAATGGTAGCGTACCCAATATGACAGATGCAAATCGCACCAAATTGTTTGTAAGTGGTTGCACACGGGTCATCCAAAAGAACCGTTTGCGTTGAAGAGATGCACAAATCCTGCTCTCACTTTGCATCATGTCGTCCCAGGGTCGACGGGTGGGGGGCGGGAGGACAACAGCTAGCGGCGTTGAGAGGTAGCGTTCGACAGCGGCGTCCCATGCCGCTGAGGGGGGTGCACGCACGGAGAGGAAGGCGGGCGGCCATGGAAGTCAAAGGGCTCGCTTCCCAGTGAGCCTACGCAGCGTACAACTTGCACGCTTCCCGGTGAGCCTGCGCATTTGAGGACAGCTTGCACGCCTCTCGGTCAGCCTGGGCATCGGACTGGGCTCACACGCCTCCCATTCAGTCAAGGTCAAGCAGCTGTCCGCACGACACCTCCTACAGCCATTAAAACCAAGACACGTGGCGTCACGTAAAAGGTTAACAAAACGCACACGGTTTGAATTATGCAAATGTTTGAGATATTAAAGTGGCAGCTATTTTTTCAAAATGCCTTTGTTGGATGTCATTATTCGAGTGCGTCTTCTCTCAAAATGGACATGAAAAATACCACAACATGTCGGGTGCCATTCCATGATAGCATGCCAGGTTTCATGAATTTCACACGAGTTTTGGATTTACTAGAATTTAAAAATAAAGTACCTCAACGTTTTGCCGGCAATCAAATTCATTCCCATTTCATGCATGGGACCTAAGCATGCACCCAAGAACACAGATTTGTTTTTTCAACCAATTTATATGCACTGGAGCATGTGCATGTAGTTCAATTTTGAATTATGCACATAAATGCATTGAAAACTCAGTTAATGCATAAAAATGTCCAAACGAACCCCGAAAAATCACAAAAATTGACACAACACTCCTGTTGTTCTATGTTGACACGAGAAAAAATTGAAAGCAATAAGAGGCAATGGATATCGTTTCGTCCCCAAAGGTGGGATGTTTCCTACCGAAACCATCATGCTTGTTGTGAGAAGCTCTGGTTTGTGAGAAGCATATACCCAAACCTGCCCCAAATGGGACAAATTTTTTACCACGGCATGTTGATGCCGCTCCATGATAGCATGCCAAGTTTCATGAATTTCAGATGAGTTTTGGATTTACTAGAATTTAAAAACCAGACATCTCAATGTTTTGCTGACAATCAACAGCGCCATGGTGTTTGAAATTCATTCTCATTTCTTGCATGGGACCTAAGCCTGCACATAAGGACAAAGATTTGATTTTTCAACCAATTTATATGCACTGGAGCATGTGCATGTAGTTAAAATTTGACTTATGCACATAAATGCATTGAAAACTCAGTTAATGCATAAAAATGTCCAAACGAACCCCGAAAAATCACAAAAATTGACACAACACTCCTGTTGTTCTATGTTAACATGAGAATTTTTTTGGAAGCAATAAGAGGCAATGGATATCGTTTCGTCCCCAAAGGTGGGACGGTCCCTACCGAAATCATCATGCTTGTTGTGAGAAGCTCTGGTTTGTGAGAAGCATATACCCAAACCTGCCCCAAATGGGGCAAAAAATTTACCACGGCATGTTGATGCCGATCCATGATAGCATGCCAAGTTTCAGGAATTTAAGACGAGTTTTGGATTTACTAGAATTTAAAAACCATGTATCTCAATGTTTGCGGCC
Organism: Triticum dicoccoides; assembly: GCF_002162155.2. Lineage (NCBI taxonomy): Eukaryota > Viridiplantae > Streptophyta > Magnoliopsida > Poales > Poaceae > Triticum > Triticum dicoccoides. Next base: position 558,424,791 of record NC_041392.1, on the reverse strand, counting down.
GAGTGACGGTGGCAGGGTGTTTGACATTCATTCCCATTTCTTGCATGGGACCTAAGCAAGCAACCAAGGACACACATTTGAATTTTCAACTAATTTATATGCATTAGAGCATGTGCCTGTAGTTCAAATTTGAATTATGCACATGAATGCACAGAAAACTCAGTTAATGTATAAAAATGTCCAAGCGAACCCCGAAAAATCCCCAAAATTGACACAACACTCCTGTTGTTCTATGTTGACACTAGGAAATTTTTTTGAAATTGAGAAGAGGCAAGGATATCGTTTCGTCCAGAAAGGTGAAACGTTCCCTACCGAAACCATCACACTTGTTGTGAGAAGCTCTAGTTTATGAGAAGCTTATACCCAAACCTGCCCCAAATGGGACAAATTTTTTACCACGACATGTTGATGTCGCTCCATGATAGCACGCCAAGTTTCATGAATTTTGGACAAATTTTGGATTACTAGAATTACAAAAGCAAATACGTCGACGTTTGCCGGAGAGCCACGGTGCCGTGGTGTTCGAATTTCATCCCCATTTCTTGCATGGGAGATAAGCATAAACCCATGGACACATATATGATTTTACAACCCATGTTGGTGCATCAGAGCATGTGCATGTAGTTTAATTTTGAATTGTGCACCTAAAATGGCTAGAAAACCAATTTAATGTATAAAATGTTCAAACGAACCTTGAATAATTCCAATTCTTTTACGACACGCATATAGTTGCATGTTCACTCCAGATAAAAGGTCTAGCAATTCAAACACCGTCCATTGCCGCTGTGACCCCATTATGTAATTCAAATGAAGATGAAAAATCAAGTAGATCGCACACAGTTTATTATCACCAACCGTGTGAGATGCAGCACAAAATATCCCGGAGCATCGTCGGTGTATAGTACGCCTATGGCTTACGCGGGAAGGTGCGTCAGCTGTAGTCCACAGCCGGCGTCTCAAGCACACTAGCTCGCTCCCCAAATATCATTTCACTGTTCAATCATCGCTGGCCAAAGATGGGCACGTGGACCCGCGTCATGAGGGCAACTTCGGTGGCCCACTCCAGCGAGAGCGCGTCAGCAGCCGCCATGCGCATGCTAAAAAGGTGCATGAGTGCGGCCGCAATTTGCGACCGGGCGGCCATGGCAGCCCAAACGGCCACTGTTGCTTCTCAGGTGGCGGCAACAACATCTAGCTCGGGGGTAACAACTGGCGAGAGCGGCACAACAGCTGTCCATTCCGCAGTGGCAGCCTTAGCCCTAATGGAGGCCGCCCATGCCCAGCTCCTGGCAGTCACCGCACAAATCGAATGAAACTTCTCCGACAATGGTCGGCAACCCACGACCGAAGAGCTGGCAATCGCCGAGAGCGTTCGAGCAGTTGCCCGTTCCTCCGCCGCATAGCTCGCGACGACGGAGCCCGTCCAAGCCCAGATCGCATCCGCCCCATGCCCAGCTCGTGGCGGCCTTTTCCAAAGAGATGGAGGACGCAGATGGTGAGATGCTTGCTGAGTATGGTGTGATGGATGCCATGAAGCCCCTTCCCCAGGAGACCGTCGGGCGCGAGCTGGACATGGAGGCGGCGGCGGAGATCGACGAGTACTAGCCATAGTAGTACTCTTTGTTTTGTTTAACTAAGAGCACCGGTCTTTAATTTGTTAGAGTAATGTTTAGGTCAGCTAGCTCTGTTTAATTGCTGAATTTGCTCGATTAAGAAGTGTGGTGTGCTGTAGTCTCCTTTGTGTACCCAAATTATGCAATGACGTGGATGACCACTGTAACCATGGAATTTCGAACCAAAATTTTTGACGTTCAAACTCATCACACATGGGTTAAGCTATCTGAATCGTTTGTGATGTTCACATATCATACACAGTTCTAAATAAGGGACCACGTCTGATGACACTTTGCATGCCAGTTTTTTCGCTGAAGCGATTCCAAATTTTCGGCTTCTGCGGAAATATCTACCTCCCCGCCCCCCTACCAAAAGCCACATTTCCCCTGTTTCGGCCTTCATTTCCAAGTTGAAACCTTCACTCCTTGCTTGCAGCGCTGTCACAACCCTAGAATTTGATTGCAATTAGTATCATAAGCATCCATGCATCATGTCTATATTTGTTTGAAATTTGAAATGGGGATGACAAGCCCTAGCACTAAATGAAATGCAATTAGGATCAAAATAAAAATATTTTCAATGAACCCAGAATGCCCTTTAGAAAAGTTCATTATTTTTGATAAAGGTGAAAACCTCTGCCAAAAATGATGCACATATTTTTAGGCCATTCTGGATTTTTGAATAACCCATATTGTATTTGAATTGGGGCATTTAAATACTATTAATATTTTTAAATGCTCCAATAATTCTGAAAATAGTTAAGGGCCTCTGTAATAATTCATTTAATGCCTACAATTATTTTCAGGATTTATTAAAATGATTTGGGTTATAAACTAAATCAAAACAAAATAACATAAATAGAAAACAGAAACAGAATTAGAAAGAGAGAAAGAGACTTACCTCAGCCTACCTGGTGGCCCAGCCCACCAGGCGCTCTCCTGTCGTCCTCCAGGCGCCAGTGCACAGGGCGCATGCCCGACGCGCGCTCGCTCCCCGCGCGCCATGCCGCCTACCTGCCTGGCCGCCCGAGGCCAGCACAACACCGCGAAACACCTCGCCGCTATCGTCTAGATCGCGCCAACCGCTCGTCTCTTCCCCCCTGCCCCCTCCCTCGCCGTTCCCCACCTCATCGAACGCGCCCGCCGCCGCCGACTAGCACCACCGCGGCCATCGCCTCCCCCTCGTCCCCTTGAGTAGTCCAGAAGATCCACCTCATCGCCCTAGTCCTCTCCGCCGAGCCACGCGGCGCCGGATGCTTCGAAGCACCGTCCCCGACCCCTTCATCCTCCTCGGGTCGCCGGAGATCGCGACTGCCGGCCCGTCGACTCCAGAGCCTCCCCCGAGCCGCCGAGCTTCTCTTCGACTTTGTAGTGAGCCCCTTCGCTATTCCCCTCTACCCCCGTGTCGATTTCTCCCCCTAGCTAGCTTCGCCGTCGCGGCCGAGAGCTTTGCTCCGCCGGCCACGTAACCGCCGCGGCCATAGTTGCTGCCGCCCGCGTTTGAGCGCGTGTCTGTGCTCAGTGTGGTCCCAGGATCCCAAAACAAGCATCTTTTCGTCCTCCCGTCCACCATAGCTTCGTTTTCCGTCGAGGTCCGAACTCCGGCCACCGCCGCGAGCTCCGTTCCGGCGAGCTCCGGCACCCCCACGGCCACCCACCTACCTCCCTGGATGCGGGCGAGTCCGGGCTACGCCCCGATGCCCTTAGTCACCGCCCCCGTCACCTTTAGCGCAAGTCCGGCGCGTTGCCGCCGCAGGTTTGGTCGCCGCCGGCCAACTCCGGCGATAGCCGACGTGGCGGGGTCATCAGTGCTAATCCCCGCCAGCTGGACCGCACCTAGTCACTGACAGCGGGCCCCGCAGTGGGTCAAAGCCCAGTTAGCACCGGGTTTGACCCGGGGTTGACCTCTGTTTGAACCTTGAGTCAGTGACATGCGGGCCTCGCCCGGCTAACCAGTTAGTTAGAGCTAAACTTAATTAAGTTAGTTTAGTTAGTCACTGACCAGTGGGCCCAGTGTTATTTAGCTAGTCTAGTTAACCCAAATAGTTAACTGTGAGACTGACTAGTGGGTCCCAGCCGTGAGGTTTGACTTTGGGCGACCCTGTTGACCCGCTGACGTCATGCTTACGCATTGCTGACGCAGTTAATCATTTTCTTTCATAATTCAGAAATTCCAGAAATTAGTATAAACTTCTAAAAATTCATAGAAATTCAACCGTAACTCCAAATGAAATAAATTATATATGAAAAATGATCAGAAAAATCCGAGGAATCCGAATATGGCATTTTCATGCATGTTTGAACAACTTAACCTCACTGTCTAGTCCAAAACATGATAATGCACTATTTGAATTCATAGTTTGAATTTGAATTTGAACCTAGTGTTCAAACCAACTCCATTTAACTTGTTGCTAGTTGCATTAGCTCAATCAACAGCATATTGCCATGTCATGATCATGCATCATATTGTTGCATCGCATTGATTGCGTTCTTCCTTGTTTTCCGGTAAATGTCCCCTCTCGGTAGACGCTGCTCCGACGCTGTGATCGTTGACACTGATGAAGACTCAATGTTATCTTCAGAAGTGCCAGGCAAGCACAACCCCCTTGTTCATTCCGATACAAGCCCACTCTCTCGCTCCTGCTCTCTTTTACTGCATTAGGACAACAATGATTCATCTATTACTTGTTGTGGTAGTTGAACCCCTTATCCTCTGCATGACCTGTCATTGCCACAATAAATAGATGAAACCCACTAGCATGAGTAGGAGTTGCTTGAGCCCTGATGTGCCTACTCATTCATGCTTGTTTGTCATGCCTTCTATTGCATAGAGTTATGTCAGGTCTGATTCATCGGGAACAAATCGGAGGTGTGTGAACATGTCCTACTATGTGTGAGCTAAGTGCGTGAACACGATATGGTAAAGGTAGCGGTGAGAGGCCATGTAGGAGTACATGATGGGTTGTCTCATTGAAACCGTCCTCAGGAACTGAGTTCTGTGTCTGTGATCCATGAACAGCTACTACCACTCATTGGGATCCTTAATTGACCCTCTCGGCTTCTTAATCACGCTAGTCCTCTGTCCAGGAGTTGCAACTAGTTTCTGGTGTTTGTAGGATATGTGTTGGCGGCCGTGCGTAGTACTGACCCCAGGGGTGGGCTATGTTGCGGTAGATACACCATGGCCGGGCATGCCGGGCGCCCGTTTGGTGTCTCGGAACCCTGTACACATCGTTCGGGGCCGTATGTGGAAACCTCGGCCGGACTCCCTGCGGATGGAACCTGGATAGGCGATAAACCTGGACTAGAGACTTGAGTGTTTAGGTAGGCCGTGGCCGACACCCTCGTTGGGCTTCCGCTTGAAGGTTGCCGAGTACATGTCGTGTAAACGACGGTAAGTGGTGGGGGCGTGTGTGAAGAAGTACACCCCTGCAGGGTTATCATTATCTATTCGAATAGCCGGATTCCTCGGATATGGAAACTTGGACCCCTTGCATAGTTCATAGACAAGTGAAAGTGGATACTCTAAAACTTGCAAGATAAGCGTGAGTGCTATGGATGGCGTTCTCGTAGGGAGGCGGGAGCGGATCCATAGTGGTGTATTGAATGGTGAATATGTGGACTCGTGTGCGCCACCTCAAAAGAGTTGCTTGCAGTCGTAGTTTAGGATAGCCACTGAGTCAAAGCTGGCTTGCTGCAGTCAAACTCCACCACCCCCTTTGCTGATACTGATGCATATGTAGTTAGTTCTGATGTAAGTCTTGCTAGGTACATTTGTACTCACATTTGCCTATTTTATGTTTTGCAGAGAGACGCCAGTCTTGCTAGTAGTTCCGTGTGGACTTTGACGTTTAGCTTGATACCTCAGCTACGATCTTGTGCCCTCGGCAGGATCTGGTAGATAGTCAGGCTTCTCAGCCTTCTTCATTTGTAGTTGTCTGTACTCAGACAAGTTAAGCTTCCGCATGTGCTTTGATTTGTATGCTATGATTGTTGGGTCATGAGACCCATGTTTGTAATATCTCGCTCCTCGGAGCCTAATAAATACTTGAGTCGTAGAGTTATGTTGTGATGCCATGTTGTATTTACACATATCGAGCATATTGTGTGTATGATTGAAATGCTTGGTATGTGTGGGATCCGACAATCTAGTTGTTTATCCTTGGCAGCCTCTCTTATGGGGAAATGTAGTCTAGTGCTTCCATGAGCCATAGTAGTCTGCTACAGCCCGGTTCACCGGAGTCCTGTTAGCCCAGCACTACTGCTCAGGACACCTGACTGGCCGGCATGTGTTTCACTTTGTTCCTGTGTCTGTCCCTTTGGGGAAATGTCACGCGATGACATCCGGAGTCCTGTTAGCCCAGTGCTACAGCTCGGATTCACACGCTGCTGACCGACATGCTCGATGTGATTCATGTATGGCTGTCCCCATAGGTTAGTGCCGCTTTGGGTTCACGACTAGCCATGTCGGCCCGGGTTCTCTGTCATATGGAAGCTAGCGACATTATCATATACGTGAGCCAAAAGGCGCAAACGGTCCTGGCCATGGTAAGGCGACACCCGTGGGAATACCGTGCGTGAGGCCGCAAAGTGATATGAGGTGTTACCGGCTAGATCGATGTGGCTTGGAATCGGGGTCCTGACAAGCGCCGCCTCCTCGTCGGCGACCCTCCTTCACGCTGCTCGGCCTCGTCTATCCAGGCAGGTAATCCACACCTGACCCCCATCCTCCTCCTCCTTCCACATCCCACATGCCCCGACCACCGGCGCGAGCGTGACACCTTCCACCCAAATTATTGACCCCTCCACCAAATAAGCGCCGCCCTAAGCCATGGTGCACGCAGTATAGCCAAGATCTCAAGGAGCATTTGGCAGCGGAGAAGCAAATCGCGGCCGCACGTGTGAATGAGGTTGGGATGGCTGCCATTCGTGCCGACCCCCAGATCTTGGAGGAGCACCTTGCCATTTGCTAGCTACGCCGGTTAAGCATGCTCGCTTTACCCGTTGCATGTGCTGCTCCTGCCTTTCCTTCACAAATTCTAGTGAATTGTGTTGTCTAATTTTACCATGCAATCTGCTGCTCTACTGTATATGTTCTATATGTCATGCAGCGTGGTGCTCACTTATTAACTGTTTTGTTAATTAGTTGTCATCTTCAGTTAACTGTTTGGTTCAATTCTGCAAATGTGATGTTCAATTCTTTAGGATGCAATTTTGTATTGTCTTCCATGTGAGAAATAAATCAAATTTATCTTTACAAAATACATGAGAAACGAATACAATCGCTGTATTTCCAAGTTATCAAACATGCTTGGTTTGGTTATACATTGTGCAATGTGGTGCTTAGTTAACATTTGGTTCATTTGTGTTGTGGTGTTTAGTTAACTGTTTGGTTCAATTCTGCAATGCGATGTTCAATAGTTGTGGGTGCATTCTGTTATTGTATACCATGTGAGGAATAAATTGAATTTTGCTGTAGTAAATACTTAACCTGATGACTAACTACCTTATATGTGTTGCAGGGAAACAATGGGAAGCACTAAGGTTTACAATCGAGGTTAGCACATGCATGGTCCGTTGTCTAATAGCACATTATTGTGCAATTGCAGGAACCATTCTAATATTTTGGTTTTTCATAATTTGGTCTTGCACATGTAGGTCCTGCTGTCAGAGGTTTTGACCCACTATTCGACCCTTTTTGCATATGGGGAAAGGAGTTGTTCATGAATATCAATAAAATCAAGAAACTCAGAAAGATTGTTAGGATAAAGAAATTAGCGACAAAAACAACAAGATCTTTGTCCGCACAATGAAGAAGACATCAGTTCACTACAAGATGGTACTAACTATTATACCTTGCCTTTTTTAATTCATTTTCCCCATTTCCAATATAGAGAAGATAGTTATGCACATCCTTGTTTTCAGGCCTTTCCAAAGAAGTTCACTGATGATTACCTCTCAACCCACCTCTATGGCCAGGAGGTGAGGAAGGTTTTCATACAACACCCATGGTTCAATATTGAAGTGTTCCTGAAGAGAACGAAGGATGGAAGGTCAACCATCCACAGGCATTGGACTAAAGTTGCAAAGACCTTCAACAGGAATGAAGGCTCAATATTCGCCTTCCGCTTCAGCAATTTTCTAGATGAGATGCATCTGTCTATATATCGTCTATGATGCTAATTTCAAAAGGTTCTACATGTTGCATGTGAAACTTGGTGCTGGTGCAGTTGTGTAATGGGGTAGCTGAGTGCTAAAGCTATATCATGTTGTACTATGATGTATTTCAATTATGAAATTCTGCTTCCTTAATATGGAAATGAAATATATTCTGTGCTTAATATGAATGTCAATTAGATTAATAAATGGATTATTAATAATAGGGCAATTAGCCTGCTGATGGCGAATTAGCCTGCTAATTTGGTTTTGCTATTGCAAACGGTTATTGAGAAAATACCATGGGCGATGACCTCAGGCAACACACACAGTTTCTAGGGATAAATCATGTTGGATCAATGAACAATAACGCACGACCTTCTCTTGAAAACTGTTTGCGTTAGGCCACCTTGCGCAAACGTATACCACATAAAAACTATGTGTGACGGACAACATTTGCCACATAGTTTCTTCTATGCACCGTGTGTGATGCATTCAGTAACGCAAACGATAAAATTGTTAATTCGTGTGCAATGGCAACACTATCAAAAACGACTTAACAGGGAAAATTGTGTGTGATGTACCTGTGAACAGAAATGTTTTCCTTGGAGTGACTATGTGGGATGTACATACGAACAGAAATGTTTAGCGGGGACTGACTGTGTGGGATGTACTTGCGACCGGAAACAATTTCGCGTGTATAATTGTTTTTTAGCTCTACTATACGTATTTCCGTATTTGCGCGCTCGCCGATCGCACACGACCTCATTTTGTTGAGCATGTGTACCAGGAGGGCATATCCCCGACGGTTTCTGGGTCGTGTGGGAAGGACCCCCCTATCGCCCACACTCACTTGGCGACGGTTCCAAATGCCATCATGGAAAGGGGTTAAAAACTGTTTGTTTAGCACCTCACTGTACCAGTGATGGATTAGTCAAAGAAAGGGTTCTTGATTGTGTTACAAGGTGTGAAGTTGAGTCATACTCAATGCCCGACCACTATAGAAGATAGAGAGAAAATGAAAGTCATTCCCTATGCCTCAGCCATAGGTTCTATCATGTATGCAATGTTGTGTACCAGACCTGATGTGTGCCTTGCTATAAGTTTAGCAGGGAGGTACAAAGTAATCCAAAAGTGGATCACTGGACAGCGGTCAAGAACATCCTGAAATACCTGAAAAGGACTAAGGATATGTTTCTCGTTTATGGAGGTGACAAAGAGCTTGTCGTAAATGGTTACGACGATGCTAGCTTGGACACTGATCCGGATGACTCTAAGTCGCAAACAGGATACATATTTATATTGAATGGTGGACCTGTCAGTTGGTGCAGTTCCAAGCAGAGCGTTGTGGCGGGATCTATGTGTGAAGCGGAGTACATAGCTGCTACGGAAGCAGCAAATGAAGGAGTTCACATCCGATCTAGGTGTAATACCTAGTGCGTCGGGTCCAATGAAAATCTTTTGTGACAATATTGGAGCAATTGCCTTAGCGAAGGAATCAAGATTTCACAAAAGAACCAAACACATCAAGAAACGCTTCAATTCCATCCGCGATCAAGTCAAGGAGGGAGACATAGAGATTTGCAAAATACATACGGATCTGAATGTTGCAGACCCATTGACTAAGCCTCTTCCACGAGCAAAACATGATCATCACCAAGACTCCATGGGTTTTAGAATCATTACAATGTAATCTAGATTATTGAATCTAGTGCAAGTGGGAGACTGAAGGAAATATGCCATAGAGGCAATAATAAAGTTGTTATTTATATTTCCTTATACCATGATAAATGTTTATTATTCATGCTCGAATTGTATTAACCAGAAACTTGATACATGTGTGGATACATAGGCAAAACAAAATGTCCCTAGTATGCCTCTACTTGACTAGCTCGTTAATCAAAGATGGTTAAGTTTCCTAATCATAGACAGGTGTTGTCATTTGATGAGTGGGATCACATCATTAGAGAATGATGTGATGGACAAGACCCATCCATTAGCTTAGCATAGTGATCGTTTAAGTTTTATTGCTATTGCTTTCTTCATGACTTATACATATTCCTCTGACTATGAGATTATCCAACTCCCGAATACCGGAGGAACACCTTGTGTGCTATCAAACGTCATAACGTAACTGGGTGATTATAAAGATGCTCTACAGGTGTCTCCAAAGGTGTTTGTTGGGTTGTCATAGATCGAGATTAGGATTTTTCACTCCGAGTATCGGAGAGGTATCTCTAGGCCCTCTCGGTAATGCACATCACTATAAGCCTTGCAAGCAATGTGACTAATGAGTTAGTTGCGGGATGATGCATTACGGAATGAGTAAAGAGACTTGCCGGTAACGAGATTGAACTAGGTATGATGATACCGACGATCAAATCTCGAGCAAGTAACATACCTATGACAAAGGGAATAACGTATGCTGTTATTGCGGTTTGACCGATAAAGATCTTAGTAGAATATGTAGGAACCAATATGAGCATCCAAGTTTCGTTGTTGGTTATTGACCGGAGATGTGTCTCGGTCATGTCTACATAGTTCTTGAACCCATAGGGTCCGCACGCTTAACGTTATATGACGATTTTTATTATAAGTTATGTGTTTTGGTGACCGAAATTTGTTCGGAGTCCCAAATGAGATCACGGACAAGACGACGAGTCTTGAAATGGTTGAGAGGTAAAGGTTGATATATTGGATGATAGTATTCGGACACCGAAATGGTTTTGAAATGGTTCGGGTATTTTTCGGAGTACCGAGAGGTTACCGGACCCCCCCCAGGGGGGAAGTATTGAGCCTACATGTGCCATAGGGGAGAGGGGAGGCAGCCCACAAGGGGTGGTCATGCCCCCCTCCCATAGGGAGTCTGAATTGGACTAGGGGAGGGGGCGCGCCCCCCTTTCCTTCTCCTCTTCCCTCTCCCTTCCCTCTTTCCCCCTCCATGAGTAGGAAAAGGGAGGGAGGGGGCGAATCCTACTAGGAGTGGAGTCCTAGTAGGACCCCTTGGCGCAACCCTGGTGGCCGGCCTCCTCCTCTCCCTCCTTTATATACATGGGCAGGGCACCCCTTGGAGACACACCAATTGTTCCAAGCCGTGTGCGGCGTTTCTCTCCATGGTTTACTCCTCCGGTCATATTCACGTAGTGCTTAGGCGAAGCCCTGTGCGGATCACATCACCATCACCATCACCACGCCGTCGTGCTGACGAAACTCTCCCTCGACCCTCTGCTGGATCAAGATTTCGAGGGACGTCATCGAGCTGTACGTGTGTTGAACTCGGAGGTGTCGTACATTCGGTACTAGGACTCCACTCCTTTATATGGCCCCCTTTTTTCCTTCTCATGGAGGTGGAAAGAGGGAAGGGAGAGGGAAGATGAGAAGGAAAGGGGGGGCGCCCCCCTCCCCTAGTCCAATTCGGACTCCCATTGGGAGGGGGAGTGGCCACCCCTTCTGGGCTGCCTCCCCTCTCCCCTATGGCCCATGTAGGCCCAATACTTCCCGGGGGGGGGGGGTTCCGGTAACCTCCCGGTACTCCGAAAAATACCCGAACCATTCCGAAACCATTCCGGTGTCCGAATATTGTCGTCCAATATATCAATCTTTACCTCTCGACCATTTTGAGACCCCTCGTCATGTCCGTGATCTCATCCGAGACTCCGAACAAACTTCGGTCACCAAAACACATAACTCATAATACAAATTGTCATCAAACGTTAAGCGTGCGGACCCTACGGGTTTGAGAACTATGTAGACATGACCGAGACACATCTCCGGTCAATAACCAACAGTAGAACCTGGATGCTCATATTGGTTCCTACATATTCTACGAATATCTTTATCGGTCAAACCGCAATAACAACATATGTCATATTTGTCATCGATATGTTACTTGCCCGAGATTCGATCATCGTTATCATCATACCTAGTTCAATCTCGTTACCGGCAAGTCTCTTTACTCGTTCCGTAATGCATCGTCCCGCAACTAAATCATTAGTCACATTGCTTGCAAGGCTTATAGTGATGTGCATTACTGAGAGGGCCCAGAGATACCTCTCCGATACTCGGAGTGACAAATCCTAATCTCGATCTATGCCAACCCAACAAACACCTTCGGAGACACCTGTAGAGCATATTTATAATCACCCAGTTACTTGTGACGTTTGATAGCACACTGCTACCTCTTGAGCACTGCGTTGGTTTTCCCCGAAGAGGAAGGGATGATGCAGCAAAGTAGCATAAGTATTTCCCTCAGTTTTTGAGAACCAAGGTATCAATCCAGTAGGAGGCTACGCGCGAGTCCCTCGCACCTGCACAAAACAAATAAATCCTTGCAACCAACGCAAATAGGGGTTGTCAATCCCTATAGGGCCACTTACGAGAGTGAGATCTGATAGATATGACAAGATAATATGTTTGGTATTTTTATGATAAAAGATGCAAAGTAAAATAAAGGAAAAGGAAATAGCAAAGGAAATAACTAAGTAGTAGGAGATCAATATGATAAAGATAGACCCGGGGGCCATAGGTTTCACCAGTGGCTTCTCTCGAGAGCATAAGTATTCTACGGTGGGTGAACAAATTACTGTTGAGCAATTGACATAATTGATCATAGTTATGAGAATATCTATGTATGATCATGTATATAAGCATCACGTCCGAGACAAATAGACCGACTCCTGCCTGCATCTACTACTATTACTCCACTCATTGATCGCTATCCAGCATGCATCTGGAGTATTAAGTTAAAAACAGAGTAACGCCTTAAGCAAGATGACATGATGTAGAGGGATAGACTCATGCAATATGAAGAAAACCCCATCTTGTTATCCTCGATGGCAACAATACAATACGTGCCTTGCTGCCCTTACTGTCACCGGGAAAGGACACCGCAAGATTGAACCCAAAGCTAAGCACTTCTCCCATTGCAAGAAAGATCAATCTAGTAGGCCAAACCAAACTGATAATTCGAAGAGACTTGCAAAGACAACCAATCATACATAAAATAATTCAAAGAAGATTCAAATATTATTCATAGATAGACTTGATCATAAACCCACAATTCATCGGTCTCAACAAACACACCGCAAAAAGAAGATTACATCGAATAGATCTCCACAAGAGAGGGGGAGAACATTGTATTGAGATCCAAAAAGAGAGAAGAAGCCATCTAGCTACTAACTACGGACCCGTAGGTCTGAAGTAAACTACTCACACTTCATCGGAGAGGCTATGGTGTTGATGTAGAAGCCCTCCGTGATCGATGCCCCCTCCGGCGGAGCTCCGGAACAGGCCCCAAGATGGGTTCTCGTGTATATAGAAAGTTACGGTGGTGGAATTAGGGTTTTGGCTCCTGTTCTGATTGTTTGGGGGTACGTGGATATATATAGGAGGAAGGAGTACGTCGGTGGAGAAACAGGGGGCCCACGAGGGTGGAGAGCGCGCCTAGGGTAGGCAGGCGCGCCCCCTACCTCGTGGCCTCCTGTTTTATTTCTTGACATAGGGTCCAAGTCTCTCTGGTCTTATTCATTGAGAAAATCACGTTCCCGAAGGTTTCATTCCGTTTGGACTCCGTTGTATATTCCTTTTCTTCGAAACCCTAAAATAGGCAAAAACAGCAATTCTGTGCTGGGCCTCCGGCTAATAGGTTAGTCCCAAAAATAATATAAAAGTGGATAATAAAGCCCAGTAATGTCCAAAACAGTAGATAATATAGCATGGAGCAATCAAAAATTATAGATACGTTGGAGACATATCAAGCATCCCCAAGCTTAATTCCTGCTCATCCTCGAGTAGGTAAATGATAAAAACAGAATTTTTGATGCGGAGTGCTACTTGGCATAATTTTAATGTAATTATTCTTAATTGTGGTATGAATATTCAGATCCAAAAGATTCAAGATAAAAGTTCATATTGACATAAAAAATAATAATACTTCAAGCATACTAACAAAGCAATTATGTCTTCTCAAAATAACATGGCTAAAGAAAGTTATCCCTACAAAATCATATAGTCTGGCTATGCTCTATCTTCACCACACAAAATATTTAAATCATGCACAACCCCGATGACAAGCCAAGCAATTGTTTCATACTTTTGACATTCTCAAAACTTTTTCAATCTTCACGCAATACATGAGCGTGATCCATGGATATAGCACTATAGGTGGAATAGAGTGGTGGTTGTGGAGAAGACAAAAAGGGAGAAGATAGTCTCACATCCACTAGGCGTATCAACGGGCTATGGAGATGCCCATCAATAGATATCAATGTGAGTGAGTAGGGATTGCCATGCAACGGATGCACTAGAGCTATAAGTATATGAAAGCTCAAAAAGAAACTAAGTGAGTGTGCATCCAACTTGCTTGCTCATGAAGACCTAGGGCAATTTGAGGAAGCCCATCATTGGAATATACAAGCCAAGTTCTATAATGAAAGATTCCCACTAGTATATGAAAGTGATAACATGAGAGACTCTCTACTATGAAGATCATGGTGCTACTTTGAAGCACAAGTGTGGTAAAAAGATAGTAACATTGTCCCTTCTCTCTTTTTCTCTCATTTTTTTTATTTGGGACTTTTTTCTTTTTTTGTGGCCTCTTTTCTTTCTCCCTTTTTTATTTGGGCTTCTTTGGCCTCCTTTATTTATTTTTCGTCCAGAGTCTCATCCCGACTTGTGGGGGAATCATAGTCTCCATCATCCTTTCCTCACTGGGATAATGCTCTAATAATGATGATCATCACACTTTTATTTTTCTTACAACTCAACAATTACAACTCGATACTTAGAACAAAATATGACTCTATGTGAATGCCTCCGGCGGTGTACCGGGATATGCAATGACTCATGAGTGACATGTATGAAAGAATTATGAATGGTGGCTTTGCCACGAATATGATGTCAACTACATGATCATGCTAAGCAATATGACAATGATGGAGTGTGTCATAATAAACGCAAGGGTGGAAAGTTGCATGGCAATATATCTCGGAATGGCTATGGAAATGCCATAATAGGTAGGTATGGTGGCTGTTTTGAGGAAGGTATATGGTGGGTGTATGATACCGGCGAAAGGTGCGCGGTATTAGAGAGGCTAGCAAAGGTGGAAGGGTGAGAGTGCGTATAATCCATGGACTCAAAATTAGTCATAAAGAACTCATATAATTATTGCAATACAAGTTATCAAAGCAAAGTATTACGCGCATGCTCCTAGGGGGATAGATTGGTAGGAAAAGACCATCGCTCGTCCCCGACCGCCACTCATAAGGAAGGCAATCAATAAATAAATCATGCTCCGACTTCATCACATAACGGTTCACCATACGTGCATGCTACGGGAATCACAAGCTTCAACACAAGTATTTCTCAAATTCACAACTACTCAACTAGCACAACTTTAATATCACCATCTCTATATCTCAAAACAATTATCAAGTATCAAACTTATCATAGTATTCAACACACTCATAAGAAAATTTTATTATTAATCTTGTATACAAAGCATATTAGGATTTTAAGCAAATTACCATGCTATTTAAGACTCTCAAAATAATCTAAGTGAATCATGAGATATCAATAGTTTCTATAAAACAAATCCACCACCGTGCTCTAAAAGGATATAAGTAAAGTACTAGAGCAAAATTATAAAGCTCAAAAGATATAAGCGAAGCACATAGAGTATTCTAACAAATTCCAAATCATGTATGGCTCTCTCAAAAGGTGTGTACAGAAAGGATGATTGTGGTAAACTAACAAGCAAAGACTCAAATCATACAAGACGCTCCAAGCAAAACACATATCATGTGGTAAATAAAAATATAGCTCCAAGTAAAGTTACTGATAGAAGTAGACGAAAGAGGGGATGCCTTCCGGGGAATCCCCAAGCTTTGGCTTTTAGGTGTCCTTAGATTATCTTGGGGGTGCCATGCGCATACGCAAGCTTAGGCTCTTGCCACTCCTTGTTCCATAATCCATCAAATCTTTACCCAAAACTTGAAAACTTCACAACACAAAACTTAAAGTAGAAAATCTCGTGAGCTCCGTTAGCGAAAGAGAATAAAAGACCACTTCAAGGTACTGTAATGAACTCATTCTTTATTTATATTGGTGTTATACCTACTGTATTCCAACTTCTCTATGTTTTATAAACTATTTTACTAGCCATAGATTCATCAAAATAAGCAAACAACACACGAAAAACAGAATCTGTCAAAAACAGAACAGTCTGTAGTAATCTGTAGCTAGCGCAAGATCTGGAACCCCAAAAATTCTAAAATAAATTTCTGGATGTGAGGAATTTATATATTAATAATCTTCAAAAATAATTAACTAAATATCACTTTCCAAATAAAATGACAGCAGTTCTCGTGAGCGCTAAACTTTCTGTTTTTTTACAGCAAGTTCAACAAGACTTTCCCAAAGTCTTCCCAACGGTTCTACTTGGCACAAACACTAATTAAACACAAAAAACACAACCAAAACATAGGATAGATAAATTATTTATTACTAAACAGGAGCAAAAATCAAGGAATAAAAATAAATTTGGGTTGCCTCCCAACAAGCGCTATCGTTTAACGCCCCTAGCTAGGCATAAGAAGCAAGAATAGATCTAGGTATTGCCATCATTGGTAGGCAATCCATAAGTGGCTCTCATAATAGATTCATAAGGTAATTTAATCTTCTTTCTAGTAAAGTGTTCCATGGCTTTCCTTAATGGAAATTGGAATATAATATTTCCTTCCTTCATATCAATAATTGCACCAATCGTTCTAAGGAAAGGTCTACCAATAATAATAGGACATGAAGGATTGCAATCTATGTCGAGAAAAATAAAATCTACGAGCACATAATTCCTATTTGCAACAATAAGAACATCATTAATTCTTCCCATAGGTTTCTTAATAGTGGAATCCGCAAGGTGCAAGTTTAGAGAGCAATCATCAAATTCACGGAAACCTAACAAATCACACAAAGTCTTTGGAATCGTGGAAACACTAGCACCCAAATCACATAAAGCATAGCACTCATGATCTTTAATTTTAATTTTAATAGTTGGTTCCCACTCATCATAAAGTTTTCTGTGGATAGAAACTTCCAATTCAAGTTTTTCTTCATAAGATTGCATCAAGGCATCAATGATATGTTTAGTAAACGCTTTATTTTGACTATAAGCATGAGGAGAATTAAGCACGGATTGCAACAAGGGAATACAATCAATCAAAGAACAATTTTCATAGTTAAATTCCTTGAAATCCATAATAGTGTGTTTAACAACATCTAGGGTTTTAATTTCTTCAATCCCACTTTTATCAAATTTAGCATCAAGATCAACAAATTCCGAATTCTTGGAACGCCTTCCAGGTAAAGGTGGATCATATTCAGTCCCATCATTATCAAGATTCATATTGCAAAACAAGGATTTAATAGGGGACACATCAATAACTTTTAGATCTTCATCTTTATTTTCATAGGAACTAGAAGAACACGCTCTTATAAAGGCATCTTTCTTAGCACACATCCTAGCAGTTCTTTCTTTGCACTCATCAATGGAAATTCTCATGGATTTGAGAGACTCATTGATATCATGCTTAGGTGGAATAGATCTAAGTTTCAAAGAATCAACATCAAGAGCAATTCTATCAATGTTCCTAGCCAAATAATCAATCTTAAGCAATTTTTCTTCAATCATAGCATTAAAATTCTTTTGCGAAGTAATAAATTCTTTAATATTAGATTCAAAATCAAAGGGCATGTTATTATAATTTCCATAAGAATTGTTGTAGGAATTACCATAATTATTAGAGGGATTACTAGGATAAGGCCTAGGATAGAAATTTCCTCTATACGCGTTGTTACCAAAATTGTTCCTACCAACAAAATTCACATCCATATATTCATTATTATTCTCAATCAAAGTAGACAAGGGCATATCATTAGGATCAGAAGAAACACTCTTATTACCAAATAATTTCATAAGTTCATCCATCTTTCCACTCAAAACATTAATTTCTTCTATCGCATGCACCTTTTTATTAGTAGATCTTTCAGTATGCCATTGAGAATAATTAACCATAGTATTATCTAGGAGTTTAGTAGCTTCTCCTAAAGTGATTTCCGTAAAAGTGCCTCCCGCGGCCGAATCTAAAAGATTTCTAGAAGCAATCATCCACAAATTTAAACCATGAGTAGGGCAATTATGTATCATTAATTTCATTCTCTTCCAAGCTTGTGCAACATGTTCATGATCAAGTTGCTTAAAATTCATAATATCGTTTTAAGAGAGATGATCTTAGCGGGAAGAAAATACTTAGAGATAAAAGCATCTTTGCACTTATTCCATGAATCAATACTATTTTTAGGCAAAGACGAAAACCAAGCTTTAGCACGATCTCTAAGCGAAAAAGGAAATAGCTTCAATTTAACAATATCATTATCCACATCTTTCTTATTTTGCATGTCACACAAATCAACGAAGCTATTTAGATGAGTAGCGACATCTTCACTAGGAAGGCCGGAGAACGGATCTTTCATGACAAGATTCAGCAAAGCAGTATTAATTTCACAAGATTCAGCATCAGTAAGAGGAGCAATCAGAGTGCTAATAAAATCATTGTTGTTAGTATTGGTGAAGTC
This sequence comes from Triticum dicoccoides, assembly GCF_002162155.2. NCBI lineage: Eukaryota > Viridiplantae > Streptophyta > Magnoliopsida > Poales > Poaceae > Triticum > Triticum dicoccoides. The sequence goes on along the minus strand of NC_041392.1, from coordinate 558,406,393 downwards.
ACACAATCTAGTATTATCTTGAGCCATCGTGACAAGCAAGCAAACTAACACACAAGCAAACAAAAAGCAAGCTAACAAAAAGAGGCAAATAGAGAGGGAGGATAGAGAGAGAGAGGGCGAATAAAACGGCAAGGGTGAAGTGGGGGGGAGAGGAAAACGAGAGGCAAATGGCAAATAATGTAATGCGGGAGATAAGGGTATGTGATCGGTACTTGGTATGTTGACTTTTGCATAGACCTCCCCGGCAACGGCGCCAGAAATCCTTCTTGCTACCTCTTGAGCACTGCGTTGGTTTTCCTCGAAGAGGAAGGGATGATGCAACAAAGTAGCGTAAGTATTCCCCTCAGTTTTTGAGAACCAAGGTATCAATCCAGTAGGAGGCTACACGCGAGTCCCTCGCACCTGCACAAAACAAATAAATCCTCGCAACCAACGCAAATAGGGGTTGTCAATCCCTACAGGGCCACTTACGAGAGTGAGATCTGATAAATATGATAAGATAATATTTTTGGTATTTTTATGATAAAAGATGCAAAGTAAAATAAAGGCAAAGTAAATAGCAAAGGAAATAACTAAGTAGTAGGAGATCAATATGATAAAGATAGACCCCGAGGCCATAGGTTTCACTAGTGGCTTCTCTCGAGAGCATAAGTATTCTACGGTGGGTGAACAAATTACTGCTGAGCAATTGACAGAATTGAGCATAGTTATGAGAATATCTAGGTATGATCATGTATATATGCATCACGTCCGAGACAAGTAGACCGACTCCTGCCTGCATCTACTACTATTACTCCACTCATCGACCGCTATCCAGCATGCATCTAGAGTATTAAGTTAAAAACAGAGTAATGCCTTAAGCAAGATGACATGACGTAGAGGGATAGACTCATGCAATATGAAGAAAACCCCATCTTGTTATCCTCGATGGCAACAATACAATACGTGCCTTGCTGCCCTTACTGTCACCGGGAAAGGACACCGCAAGATTGAACCCAAAGCTAAGCACTTCTCCCATTGCAAGAAAGATCAATCTAGTAGGCCAAACCAAACTGATAATTCGAAGAGAGTTGCAAAGATAACCAATCATAGATAAAAGAATTCAGAGAAGATTCAAATATTATTCATAGATAGACTTGATCATAAACCCACAATTCATCGGTCTCAACAAACACACCACAAAAAGAAGATTACATCGAATAGATCTCCACAAGAGAGGGGGAGAACATTGTATTGAGATCCAAAAAGACAGAAGAAGCCATCTAGCTGCTAACTATGGACCCGTAGGTCTGAAGTAAACTACTCACACTGCATCGGAGAGGCTATGGTGTTGATGTAGAAGCCCTCCGTGATCGATGCCCCGTCTAGCGGAGCTCCGGAACAGGCCCCAAGATGGGATCTCGTGGATACAGAAAGTTACGGCGATGGAATTAGGGTTTTGGCTCTTGTTCTGATCGTTTGGGGGTACGTGGATATATATAGGAGGAAGGAGTACGTCGGTGGAGCAACAGGGGCCCATGAGGGTGGAGGGCGTGCCTAGGGTAGGCAAGCGCGCCCCCTACCTCGTGGCCTCCTGTTTTATTTCTTGACGTAGGGTCCAAGTCTCTTTGGTCTTATTCGTTGAGAAAATCACGTTCCCGAAGGTTTCATTCCGTTTGAACTCCGTTTGATATTCCTTTTCTTCGAAACCCTAAAACAGGCAAAAACAACAATTCTGGGCTGGGCCTCCGGTTAATAGGTTAGTCCCAAAAATAATATAAAAGTGGATAATAAAGCCCAATAATGTCCAAAACAGTAGATAATATAGCATGGAGCAATCAAAACTTATAGATACGTTGGAGACGTATCACACACAAAGTGTTCCTCAAGTATTCGGGAGTTGCATAATCTCATAGTCAGAGGAATATGTATAAGTCATGAAGAAAGCAATAGCAATAAAACTTAACGATCATTATGCTAAGCTAAGGGATGGGTCTTGTTCATCAGATCATTCTCTAATGATGTGATCCCATTCATCAAATGACAACACATGTCTGTGGTTAGGAAACTTAATCATCTTTGATTAACGAGCTAGTCAAGTAGAGGCATACTAGGGACACTTTGTTTTGTCTATGTATCCACACATGTATCAAGTTTCCGATTAATACAATTCTAGCATGTATAATAAACATTTATCATGATATAAGGAAATATAAACAACAACTTTATTATTGCCTCTAGGGCATATTTTCTTCAAAAGATGCAAAGTTGATAATGATAGTGCAACATATTTGTGGCACTGTCGTTTAGGTCATATTGATCTAAAGCGCATGAAGAAACTCCATGCAGATGGGCTTTTGGAATCACTTGATTATGAATCATTTGATACTTGCAAACCATGCCTCATGGGCAAGGTGACTAAAACTCCGTTCTCCGGAACAATGGAGCGAGCCAATAAATTATTGGAAATAATACGTACGATGTATGCGGTCCGATGAGTGTTGAGGCACGCGGCGGTTATCGTTATTTTCTGACCTTCAGAGATGATTTGAGAAGATATGGGTATATCTACTTAATGAAACACAAGTCTGAAACATTTGAAAAGTTCAAAGAATTTCATAGTGAGCTGGAGAATCATCGTAACCAGAAAATAAAGTTTCTACGATCTGATCGTGGGGGCGAATATTTGAGCTATGAGTTTGGCCTTCATTTAAAACAATGTGGAATAGTTTCACAACTCACGCCACCTCGAACACCACAGCGAAACGGTGTATCCGAATGTCATAACCCACCGGTACAGTGACGTCCTGAACAAACGGTTTAAAACCCCTTTCCATGACGGCATTTGGAACCGTCGCCAAGTGAGTGTGGGCGATAGGGGGTCCTTCCCACACGACCCAGAAATCGTCGGGGATAGGACCTCGTGGGACCCAGGCTCGGGCCATGTGCGATCGGGCGAGGCATGGAAACCCAATCATTTCCATAGGTATGTACATCCCACACGGTGAATCCCAGAAATCATTTTCGTAGGTATGTAGATCCCACACGGTGAATTCCAGAAATCATTTCCGTAGGTATGTACATCCCACACGGTGAATCCCAGAAATCATTTCCGTAGGTATGTTCATCCCACACGGTGAATCCCAGAAATCATTTCCGTAGGTATGTACACCCCACACGGTGAATCCCAGAAAATCATTTCCGTAGGTATGTACATCCCACACAGTTCTTTGTGTGGAAATGTGTGTGCAAGGTGTCCTAATGCAAATAGTTCGCTGCCGGAAGTCGTGTGTGATTGTTAGTTGATCGAACACACCTACTTTCTAGAAACCGTGCGGGTTGTTTGAGTTCATCGCCCACGGTGCTGTCTGAGTAACCGTTTGCAATAGAAAACCCCAATAGGCAGGGTAATTAGCCTATTATTGATAATCCATGTACTAATCAAACTGATATTTCTTATAAAACACGCCAGATATTTCATATCCGTATAAAAGCAACCAAGATTTCATAATCGAATTACATCAGATAGCTTCGGCACTCAGTTACGCCATTACACAACAGCACCAAGTTTCACATGCAGCATACAAAAACCTTTGGAAAGTAGCATCATACACGGTAAATAGATAGATGGATCTCATCTGGGAAACAGCAGAAGTAGAAGGCAAATATTGAGCCTTCAGTGATGTTGAATGTCCTTGCAACTTTAGGCCAGTGGCTATGGATAATTGCTCGCCAAACTTCGTCCTCTTCAGCAAGACTTCAATATTGTACCGTGGGTGTTGAATGAATACCTTCCTCGCCTCTTGACCATGCAGGTGGTTTGAGAGGTAATTATCGGTGAACTGCTTTGAAAAGTACTAAAAACAAAGCTATGCATAAATCGTTGTTGTAAATTTCGAAATGGCGCAAGGGGTAAAAACAAGGTAAAAGAGGTGGTACCATCCTATAGTTGACTGATGTCTTCTGCATTGTGCAAACAAAGATCTTGCTGTTATTCGTCGCAAGTTTCTTCATCCTAACAATCTTTCTGAGTTTCTTGACTTGACTGATATTCATGGACATCTCATTTCCCCATATGCAAAATGGGTCGAACAGTGGGTCTAAGCCTCTAATAGCAGGACCTACATGTGCAAGACCAAATTGTAAGAAACCTAAATATTAGAATGATTCCTGCAACTGCACAATAATGTGCTATTAGCCAAAGGACCCTGCTTGAACAAACCTCGATAGTAAACCGCAGTGTCTCCCATTGTTTCCCTGCAACACACATAAGGAAGATCTTGATCAGGTTAACTGAGAGTTGCCATACTATCAGTAGAATATGTATTAAGTACAGCCAAATTCGTTTGGTGTCACATGCATAACAATAGAAAATTGTACCCATAGCAAATGAGAATCAAATTGCAGAACTGAACCAAATAGTTAAATGGATAGCAGACCAAATGAACCAAAATAGTTAACTGAGCACAACATTGCAGAATAGAAACATGTACTAGAAGATAAGACAGTTAACAAAACAAGCTTGAGAATAGTACTACGAAATGTAGCAATTGTTGGACCAAAGTGTTAACTGAACATTACATTTCAGAGGACCAAACTTTTAACTGAACATCAGATTGCATATTAACATTACAGAGGACAAATCACTAGAAGGCACTGGTGGTGGCCTCGAGAAAACATCACAAACTGTATTTTAAAGTAGACAACGGCGCGGCAGTGTCGACGGTGGCCTCAAAGACGAGGTGCTCCTCCAAGATCTGGCGGACGACGCGCATGTCAGCCATGGCGACCTCGTTCGCGCGTGTGACCGCATGCTACTTAGCTCCACGTTATACTGTGTGTAAAATGGTTGTGGGCGGCGCTTAATTGGAGGAGGGGGGCAGTGATTTCGGTGGAAGGTGTCGCTCCACCAGTCGGGGCATGTAGGACGTGAAAGGAGGAGGATGGTGTGGGTGGGGTGTGGATTACCTGACCATATCAATGAGGCCGCGTAGCAAGAAGAAGGGTCGGCAGCGAGGAGGCCGCGCGGCAAGAAGAAGGGTCGCCGGCGAGGAGGCGGCGCTGCAAGAAGAAGGGTCACCGGCGAGGAGGCGGCGCTGCAAGAAGAAGGGTAGTCGGCGAGGAGGCAGCGCTGCAAGAAGGGTTGCCGGCGAGGAGGCTGAGCTGCCAGTAAGCAGCAGTGAAGTTTGAACTTGGAAAGCAAGGAGGAATAGTGGAAATGTGGCTTTTGGTAGGAGGGAGGGGGCGGGGAGATAGATATTTCCGCGGTGGCAAAAAAATTTCGCTCGGTGCTACAAGAAACAGGCGCGCAAGTGTGTTTCAAGCGGGGGCGGTAGACTATAGACGACGAAGCTTCCTGCGTAAGCCAGACAAGACGGTGCGCCAAGATATTTTATATCGCATCCCACACGATTCTTTCTTGTAAACTGTTTGTGGTATACCTAATTTTTTCATTATGTTTTGAAAGACAAAATGGTGTTACGGAGGAAAAGGATGGTGTTTGAATTGCTAGAACATTTACATACAGTGAACATGTAACTAATACATGAGTGTCGTGTTTAAATTTGGAATTATTCCGGGTTGGTTTGGCATTTTTATGCATTAATTGAGCTCTGGGCATTTAATGTGCATAATTCAAATTTGAACTACAAGCACATGCTCCAATGCACCAAAGTTTGCTGAAAAATCACATGTGTGTCTTTGGGTGAATTTATAGGCCCCATGCAAGAAATGGGGATAAAATTCAAACATCTGGGTGTCTTGGCTCACCCGAAATGATTGAGAAACTTGGTTTTTTAATTCCTGTAAATCCAAAACACGGCTAAAAATCATGAAACTTGGCATGGTGTCATGACATGGAACCAACATGCTGCAGTAATTTTTTTGCCGAATTGGGACAAGCTTTGGTGTAAGCTTCTTGCAAACTGGAGCTTCCCTCAAGAAGGCTCCTGGTTCCGGGAGGGAACGTGTCACCTCCGTGTGCGAAATGACATACATACACTGCCTTCTCCCGCCTTAATTTTTTACATAGGCAGATTAGACCAAATAGAAGTATCATGCTAAATTTTGGAATTATTCCGTGTTCGTTTGGCCTTTTTATACACTAATTGAGTTTCTGGGCATTTAATGTGCACATTTCAAATTTGAACTACAAGCACGTGCTCCAGTGCACCATAGTTGTTTGAAAAATCACATGTGTGTCCTTGGGTGAATTTCTAGGTCCCATGCAAGAGATGGGAGTGAAATTCAAACATCTGGGCGTCGTGGCTCGGCCGGAAAGATTAAGAAACTTGGTTTTTTTAATTCCTATAATTCCAAAACACGCCTGAAAATCCTGAAACTTGGCATGGTCTCATGACATGGCACGAACTTGCTGCGGTAATTTTTTTGGCCGAATTGGGACAAGCTTTGATTAAGCTTCTTGCAAGCTGGAGCTTCCCTCAAGAAGGCTCATGGTTCCGAGAGGGAACATGTCACCTCCGTGTGCGAAATGACATACGTACATTGCCTTCTCCTGCCTTAATTTTTTTGCACATCCATATTAGACCAAATAGAAGTATCGTGCTAAATTTTGGAATTATTCCGGGCTCGTTTGACCTTTTTATACATTAATTGAGTTTCTGGGCATTTAATGTGCATAATTCAAATTTGAACTACAAGCACAGGCTCCAGTGCACCAAAGTTGTTTGAAAAATCACATGTGTGTCCTTGGGTGAATTTCTAGGTCCCATGCAAGATATTGGAGTGAAATTAAAACATCTGGGCATCGTGGCTCTGCCAGAAAGATTGAGAAACTTGGTTTTTTAATTCCTGTAATTCCAAAACACCCCTGAAAATCATGAAACTTGGCATGGTGTCATGACATGGCACGGACATGCCGCGGTAATATTTTTGGCCGAATTGGGACAAGCTTTGGTGTAAACTTCTTGCAAATCGGAGCTTCCCTCAAGAAGGCTCGTGGTTCCGAGAGGGAACGTGTCACCTCCATGTGCGAAATGACATACGTACACTGCCTTCCCCCACCTTAATTTTTTACACAGCCATATTAGACCAAATATAAGTACCGTGCTAAATTTTGGAATTATTCCGGGTTTGTTTCACATTTTTATACATTAATTGAGTTTCTGGGCATTTAATGTGCATAATTCAAATTTGAACTAGAAGCACATGCTCCAGTGCACCAAAGTTGTTTGAAAAATCACATGTGTGTCCTTGGGTGAATTTCTAGGCCCCATGCAAGAGATGAGATTGAGAAACTTAGTTTTTTAATTCCTGTAATTCCAAAACACGCCTGAAAATCATGAAACTTGGCATGGTCTCATGACATGGCACCAACATGTTGTGGTAATTTTTCTGTCCGATTTGCAAAGGCCCACACATTAACAATCAACAAAGTCATTTTGGAACAAGTACTGTCACGTTACAAATTAGAAACGCAAATATTATTGAAACAGTGGGCGTTCGACTTACCAATTACGTGCGTCCATGTGTCCCCTATTTTTGTTGGCTAGGAGGTGTCGTGCGGGGTAGTTATTTGAGTACGGGAGGCGTGCGATCAGACCCCTGTGCGTGCTCATCGGGAGGAGAGCCCTTTTGACCGCTACCCGCCGTGCACCTCCCTCCCAACGTCTCCGTTAATGGCACCCGAGCACCTCTTCTATGGCGTGGCTATATGTCTCACTGGACTGAGATTTAAGAGAGAAAAATGAAAATCTGCAAAGGAAGTTCTGCACGGATCTTGATGTAAGATCCGACGGACCTATATAGCATCGACTGCGACTTATAGCAAGCATGATGAATATAAGGACGATGACAGTGGATAACAATTGTCTTACATATTTAGAAACATAATTAAAAAAAGCCACATGCGGCAACACCCGATATACACAAGGGCAAAAGAAGAAGGAAGCCACAACAGGAACTAATCTCCACGGCGGGCGGCGACAAGCTCTTTCTTGTCCTCAAGATGCTGGTTGAGAGCATCCACGGATTCCTCCACCAGCCTTCTGCGCTCGATGCACAGCATGGCATTCTCGTCCATAAGTTTCTCGATGATGACGCCGATCCCCTTCAACAAGGCAGTGGTCTGCTCCTGCTGCTTCGCACTTCCGACGATCTTCGCCGTCAGCAGGTCGCGCTCGGCCCGGAGCTTCGCATTGCTCTCATTTAGTTGCCGGATGACATCGGTAGACTGTTCAAATGAGGCTTGCAGGTCATCCTGCAACCTCGCCCACCTGGAGATATGATCCATCTGCCTGAGGACGAGGGCACGCATGTGCATGTAAGAGTCCTCGCTTGCCCACGAGGCAATTTCCCAGGCCACCGCGGCATGGGAGGACATCTTTACTGCATCCACGGTGCGGTGGGACATCTCTTCTGCTTCCGCGACGCGGCTGGACCAGTCCGCTGCATCGACGGCGCGGTGGGTCCTTCGTGTTTCTTCGGCGGCACGGCGGGACCTCTCTGCTGCTACGGTCGTGCGGCGGGACACGTTGGCTGTTTTCGCGGCGAGGCGGGACATCTCTCGTGCTCCTGCTTCCAGGATCGCCTCTCCCTGGTGGCAATCTCTCGACCCATAACTCACGGCGGCCATGGCGGACGCAAGGGAACGATGATGAATGACTAGTTTGTTTTTGACTTTTTGTGGATGAGGAGTTGAGGAGGAATGTGCAGTCATCTTGGAGTAGTAGTATTTATAACCTTGTAGTAATACGCTCCTAAGTGGGAAACCATTTAGGTTTTGATCGGTGTGAACATGTTTGCAATTTGGAATGTGACGGGACACATGCTCAAAATTTACTGACGGTTATAAGTGCGGCACTATTCCCGGAAGGCGTAACATGGGCACGTACGCCTTCTCGGCCGCGTACGTGGCGTTTGCACCATAGGGTGCACCGCAATAGGCAATGTCAGCACCATCGCGCATAGTTCTTTTAATTATAATGTGTGTGCCCGTCTAGCGGACACACATTGATCTATCTAACTGTTTCAGTTTGTTGCGGCTAATCGCAAACAATTCATCCATGTGAAGTGTATGCCATCAATCGTAGACACTTTGATCTGGCTGACCCGTTTCTGTTATGTTTCCTAATCGCAAATAGTTAATCCTTCTGAAGCATATGCCCTCAATCACACACACCTTGATCTGGCTGACCATTTCTTTTGTGTTTCCTAATCACAAACAGTTCATCCGAGTGAACTGTATGCTGTGTATTGCACACGCCTTCATCTGGCTGCCCGTTTCTTTTGTTCCTCCTCATCGCAAACAGTTCATTGAACTGAACCGTATGCCCTTCATCGCACACGCAAATAAAACCTGAACCGTATTTGATGCATCCATCATCGCAATTGTTTTACACATTTCTGACGGTTTTCGTACAACACCGTTTGCGATTATTGCATCGCACATAGTTTCTCAAAGGGTCTCTGATCGTAGTGTCGCGTTAGCAGCATCCTGCAGTAGTGACCATACTTTATTAGATATAGTGTGATCTATGATGTCTCTTACCGATTTACCACTATTATTTTGGGGTTATGCATTAGAGACAGCTACATTCATGTTAAATAGGTCACCATCTAAATCTGTTGAGACGACAGCGTATGAACTTTGATTTGGCAAGAAACCTAAGGTGCCGTTTCTTAAAGTTTGGGGTTGTGACACTTATGTCAAAAGGCTTCAGCCTGGTAAGCTCGAACCGAAATCGGAGAAGTGTGTCTTCATAGGATACCCTAACAAAACAATTGGGTACACCTTCTACCACTGATCTGGAGGCAAGATTTTTGTTGCCAAGAATGGAACCTTTCTAGAGAAGGAATTGCTCTCAAAAGAAGTGAGTGGGAGGAAAGTAGAACTTGATGAGGTAGTTGTACCTTCTCTCAATTTGAAAAGTAGCTCATTGGAGAAATCCATTCCCATGATGCCTACACCAACTAGAGAGGAAGCTAATGATGATGATCATGAAACTTCAGATCAAGTTACTACTGAACCTCGTAGGTCAACCAGAGCACAATCCGTGCTACCTCTTGAGCTTGCGTTGGTTTTCCCTTGAAGAGGAAAGGGTGATGCAGCAAAGTAGAGTAAGTATTTCCCTCAGCTTTTGAGAACCAAGTCACCAATCCAGTTGGAGACAATGCGACAAGCCACAGAATACCTGCACAAACAAACACCAACACCCAACGCGACAAAGGGGTTGTCAATCCATTCACGGTTATTTGCAAAGTGAGATTTGATATAGATGGATAAACGGTAAAGTAATATTTCAGGTTTATGACACGAAAAGTAAAAGATTGCAAAGAAAGTAAATAGGAAACTAAAATTGTAGATCAGAAACTTATATGATGGAAAATAGACCCGGGGGCCAGAGGTTTCACTAGAGGCTTCTCTGAAGATAGAAAATATTATGGTGGGTGAACAAATTACTGCCGAGCAATTAATAAAAAAGCACATAGTTATGACTATATCTAAGGAAATGATCATGAATATAGGCATCACATCTGTATGAAGTAGACTGAAAAGATTCTGCATCTACTACTATTACTCCACACATCAACCGACTCCTGCCTGCATCTAGAGTATTAAGTTCATAAGAACAGAGTAACGCATTAAGTAAGATGACATGATGTAGCGGAATTAACTCAAGCAATATGACGAAAACCCCATCTTGTTATCCTCGATGGCAACAAGACAATACATGTTGGTTCCCCTTCTGTCACTAGGATCGAGCACCGCAAGATTGAACCCAAAGCTAAGCACTTCTCCCATTGCAAGAAAAACCAATCTAGTTGGCCAAGCCAAATCGATAGTTCGAAGAGACTTGCAAAGATATCAAATCATGCATATAATAATTAAGAGGAGATTCAAATAATATTCATAGATAAGCTGATCATAAATCCACAATTCATCGTATCTCGGCAAACACACCACAAACAAGTTTTACATCGAATAGATCTCCAAGAACATCGAGGAGAACATGGTATTGAGAATCAAAGAGAGAGAAGAAGACATCTAGCTACTAGATATGGACCCGTAGGTCTGTGGTAAACTACTCACGCTTCATCAAATAGGCAATGGTGTTGATGTAGAAGCCCTCCGTGATCGAATCCCCCTCTGGCAGGATGCCGGAAAAGGCCCCTAGATGGGATCTCACGGGTACAAAAGGTTGCGGCGGTGGAAAAGTGGTTTCGTGGCTCCCCTGGAAGGTTTTGGGGTATTTGAGAATATATAGGCGGAAGCCATAGGTCGGTGGAGTCACGAGGGGCCCACAAGGGTGGGGGTGTGATACGTCTCCAACGTATCTATAATTTCTGATTGTTCCATGCTATTATATTATCTGTTTTGGATGTTTAATGGGCTTTAATATACCTTTTTATATTTTTTTGGGACTAACCTACTAACCAAAGGCCAAGTGCAAATTGCTGTTTTTTTGCCTATTTCAGTGTTTCGCTGAAAAGGAATATCAAACGGAATGAAACCTTTGGGAGAGTTATTTTTGGAACAAATGTGATCCAGGAGACTTGGAGTGGATGTCAAGAAAGAAGCGAGGAGGCCACGAGGCAGGAGGGCGCGCCCAGGGGGGTAGGCATGCCCCCACCCTCGTGGGCCCCTTGCAGCTCCACTGACGTACTTCTTCCTCCTATATATACCCTGAAAACATCCAGGAGCACCATGAAACCCTATTTCCACCATCGCAACCTTCTGTACCCGTGAGATCCCATCTTGGGGCCTTTTCCGACGCTCCGCCGGAGGGGGAATCGATCACGGAGGGCTTCTATATCAACACCATAGCCTCTCCGATGATGTGTGAGTAGTTTACCACAGACCTTCGGGTCCATAGTTATTAGCTAGGTGGCTTCTTCTGTCTCTTTGGATCTCAATATAAAGTTATCCTCGATTCTCTTGGAGATCTATTCGATGTAATTCCTTTTGTGGTGTGTTTGTCGAGATCCGATGAATTGTGGGTTTATGATCAAGATTATCTATGAACAATATTTGATTCTTCTCTGAAATCTTTTATGCATGATTTAATATCTCCGGAAGTCTCTTCGAATTATCAGTTTGGTTTGGCCTACTAGATTGATCTTTCTTGCAATGGGAGAAGTGCTTAGCTTTGGGTTCAATCTTGCGGTGTCCTTTCCCAGTGACAGCAGGGGCAGCAAGGCATGTATTGTATTGTTGCCATCGAGGATAAATAGATGGGGTTTATATCATATTTCTTGAGTTTATCCCTCTACATCATGTCATCTTGCCTAATGCGTTACTCTGTTCTTATGAACTTAATACTCTAGATGCATGCTGGATAGCGGTCGATGTGTCGAGTAATAGTAGTAGATGCAGAATCGTTTCGGTCTACTTGTCGCGGACATGATGCCTATATACATGATCATGCCTAGATATTCTCATAATTATTCGCTTTTCTATCAATTGCTTGATAGTAATTTGTCCACCCACCGTAGAATTTGCTGTCTTGAGAGAAGCCACTAGTGAAACCTATGGCCCCAGGTCTATCTTCCATCATATTATTTTCATATCAACTTGCTATTTCTATTACCGTTTATTTTGCAATCTTTATTTTCCAATCTATATCATAAAAATACCAAAAATATTGATCTTATTATCTCTATCAGATCTCACTTTCGTAAGTGACCATGAAGGGATTGACAACCCGTTTATCACGTTGGTTGCGAGGTTCTTGTTTGTTTGTGCAGGTACTAGGTGAGTTGCGTGTTACCTCCTACTGGATTGATACCTTGGTTCTCAAAAACTGAGGGAAATACTTACGCTACTGTGCTGCATCACCCTTTCCTCTTCAAGGGAAAACCAACGCATGCTCAAGAGGTAGCAAGAAGGATTTCTGGCGCCGTTGCTGGGGAGGTTGCATCAAGTCAAGACATACCAAGTACCCATCACAAACTCTTATCCCTCGCATTACATTATTTGCCATTTGCCTCTCGTTTTCGTCTCCCCCACTTCACCCTTATATGTATCTTTGTTTGTGTTTCCATGTGCCTTCTATTTGCTTGCATCTTTGCTTGCTAAAAATCTATTGATATGGATCCACTTAAAGTGTTCTACTTGGATCATCTTCGATCCTTATGCGCTTGTGCTGAATCCCCAACTAGCCTAGTTGATGGGAAATCTTTAGATGAGCATGCTCATTTTGGGCGTCACCATTTGTCCGAAAAAGGGAGACTCTTATGGGATCAAATAAGCAGATTTTTGTGTTATGCTTGGAATCTTTGTGAAATTTGTGATTTTACTTGTTGCTCTAAGAACCCTAAAAAACACCTCCCCTACCTATGTGAGTTTAATGATAATGAAATCGTATCTTCTTATGCAAAGGGTGTTTATAGTTACTATGATATCGAACAAATTGAAGAATTTGTTGCTTTTAAGGGTGCTTATGAAGTTGCTTATTTGATTGGAAAGTGTGATATTACTCTCTATGAATTGTAAAATTTTGACATACTTAAATATTGCTAAGAAAAACTATGCTCACAATGTCTATGTCAAAGAATTTATTGAAAGAATGACCATTGCTTTGGAAGAAAATCATGATATGCATGAATCTATATATAATTATGATTCCGATGATTTGATTGAAATATCCTTCGATGGACATGATGCTTTCTATCCTTTTGTCCATGATGCCAATATTTATGAATATGAATTTGCTATAGTTCCTTATGTTAAACATGAGATCGTTGCTATTGCACCCATACTTGATAGTTCCTTCGATGAAAAGCATGATTGCAATGATGTTATTATAAATTCTATTAATGTCAATTGTGCTAATAATATGCAAAACCCTAATCTTGGGGATGCTAGTTTTGCTATGTCCTCTACTTGTTGCAATGATCATGATTGGGGTGATTCTTGTTTTGATGTTGTAATTTTATTTAAGCCCCATGACGAATATGAGATTGATAATAGTGTTTGCAATATTATTGAAAGTGGTTTTGGAAGAGTGTCAACATTCGATCCCACATATTTGGAGAATGTTCAATCTTATGATTTTTTTTGATAAAAGTGGGTTTGGAGAGGTCATGACTTTAGTTAATTCTAATCCCACTATTTTGGAAGAGTGTCAACTTTGCATACATGTGGATCGTGTTAAAAATATGTTTTGTGATAGATATATTGTTGAATTTGATTATGATACTACACGTAATTATTATGAGAGAGAAAAATATGATTGTAGAAATTTTCATGTTACTAAATTACCGCTCGTTATGTTGAGATTGCTATTGTTTCTTTCTGCTTCCTTGCATATGCTAGTTTTGCTTGCTATGATAATTTGTTTGCCTATAAGATGCCTATGCATAGGAAGTATGTTATACTTAGATGTGTTTGTCACGTGTTTTATGATGCTCTCTTTGTGCTTCAATTATTGTCTTTCATGTGAGCATCATTGAAATCTTTATGCCTAGCTAGGGACGTTAAACGATAGCGCTTGTTGGGAGGCAACCCAATTTTATTTTTGTTTCTTGTTTTCTGTTCCTGTTTAGTAATAAATAATTCATCTAGATTATGTTTATATGTGTTTTTATGATTTTAAATAGTGTTTGTAACAAGTAGAACCTTTGGGAAGACTTGGGGGAAGTCTTTGCGATCTTGGTGTAAAAAACAGAAACTTTAGCGCTCACGAGATTTATTGCCATTTTTTACTAGAGAGTGCGATTAGGTTGATTCTTTTTGCATATGATTAATAGAAAAATTCCTCACGTCAACCAATTTATTTCAGAATTTTTTGGTTTACATAAGTATTCGAAACCTACAGATCACTACAGACTATTCTATTTTTGACAGATTCTATTTTTCGTGTGTTGTTTGCTTATTTTGATGAATCTATGGCTAGTATCGGGGGGTATGAACCATAGAGAAGTTGGAATACAGTATGTTTAGCACCAATATAAATAAATAATGAGTTCATTATATTACCTTGAAGTGGTGGTTTGTTTTCTTATACTAACGGAGCTCATGCGATTTTCTGTTGAGTTTTGTGTTGTGAAGTTTTCAAGTTTTGGGTAACGATTTGATGGATTTTGGAATAAGGAGTGGCAAGAGCCTAAGCTTGGGGATGCCCAAGGCACCCCAAGGTAAAATTCAAGTACAACCAAAAGCCTAATCTTGGGGATGCCCCGGAAGACATCCCCTCTTCCGTCTTCATCTATCGGTAACTTTATTCGAGGCTATATTTTTATTCACCACATGATATGTGTTTTGCTTGGAGCGTCTTGTATGATTTGAGTCTTTGTTTTTTAGTTTACCACAATAATCCTTGCTGTACACACCTTTTGGATAGACACACATGAATCGTAATTTATTAGAATACTCTATGTGCTTCACTTATATCTTTTGAGCTAGATAATTTTGCTCTAGTGCTTCACTTATATCTTTTTAGAGCACGGTGGTGGTTCTATTTTATAGAAATCATTGATCTCTGATGCTTCACTTATATTATTTTGAGAGTCTCTTAAAACAGCATGGTAATTTGCTTTGGCTATAAAATTAGTCCTAATATGATAGGCATCCAATATGGGTATAATAAAAACTATCATAAAAGTGCATTGAATACAATGAGAAGTTTGATACTTGATGATTGTTTTGAGATATGAAGATGGTGATATTAGAGTCATGATAGTTGAGTAGTTGTGAATTTGAGAAATACTTGTTCTAAAGTTTTTGATTCCCGTGGCATGCACGTATGGTGAACCGTTATGTGATGAAGTCGGAGCATGATTTATTTATTGATTGTCTTCCTTATGAGTGGCGGTCGGGGACGAGCGATGGTCTTTTCCTACCAATCTATACCCCTAGGAGCATGCACATAGTACTTTGTTTCGATAACTAATAGATTTGTGCAATAAGTATGTGAGTTCTTATGACTAAGGTTGAGTCCATGGATTATACGCACTCTCACCCTTCCACCATTGCTAGCCTCTCTAGTACCGCACAACTTTCGCTGGTACCATACACCCACCTTATACCTTTGACGGTGTCCTGGACTAGGGGGTACTCACCACATCATACTCATGGGCCACTTTGGGCAGTCCATGCCGCATACTAGGAGTATTCCACAAGACTTGGTGATCAAGACAAGGACTCCTCTCCACCAACGTATTCGTCTAGGACTCTTGTTATCCTAGGCCTCTGGTGCATTATATAAGCCAAGGCCAGGCTAGTCAATAGATTATTATGACAATCATACAAGCTATACTTCTAGGGTTTAGCCATTACGATCTCGTGGTAGATTAACTCTTGTAATACTCATATTCATCAAGATCAATCAAGAAGGACATAGTGTATTACCTCCATAGAGAGGGCCCGAACTTGGGCAAAACATTGTGTCCCCTGTCTCCTGTTACCATCGACCTTAGATGCACAGTTCGGGACCCCCTACCCGAGATCCGCCGGTTTTGACACCGACATTGGTGCTTTCATTGTTCGGCTAGGAGGTAAAGGGAGCACCTCTGTGATTGTTACTACCGGGTCATCCGAGTTAGTACCTCAAACTGGGTGAAGCCCAAAGCTAGCGATCTTAAAGGATCACATAGGTTGGCAATGACGGAAGTGAAAATTTTGGTTCATTAATACCATAGAGTTCGGGAACTTTCCCTGAACTAAATCCTCAATATTTTCCTCCCACATTGATTGGAGGTGAGGTTTCATGATCATGATAAGCATGACGACCCAAAGAAAGGAACCAATAGCGGGACTATTTTCCTTGGAAGATGTTTCTTAATATAACATATCTCTCTGCGTACCTTTGTTTATCAAACCGTATGACCGGATTGCCTTGTTTGTCATAAATCTTTGCTCTGATGAAGGGTTTATAAAGAAGGACAAACACTCCCTAGCTGCTGGCCGAGGAGGTGGAAGCCGATGGTCGGTCAACAAAGTTTTGTACAATGCGGATCCGAGCATTAATGATGTAAAATACTTGGATACATAGGATCATAAATTGTGAGTAAAGTCGATTTATTGCAGCTCATCTTTCAAATACCAAGCGAGCAACTTACATAAAGCTCTCCTAAATCCCAAGTGGCATCAATTTCCTATCTATTAAGCCCCTTGGGGACAACCTTGGCGAGCCCAGCTTTCGCTGGCTCTAGCTCCTTTAAGAGATCTTTATTCTCTTTTCGAGAAGTTTGTGTTAAACACAACAAAATTTTCTCACATAGATATCGATCCTTAATTCGGCCACCCATGCCCACATTAAGGTTCGGGGGCTACTGGGCTTCGCGCTCATTATTTATAAATATTAAAGGGGCACATCGATCCCCTGATCTGGTGTTGCCACCCGACCAGTGTCTCGGGGGCTACTGTGTTGCCTGTTCAGTGCAGAAAATTCAAAGTGCTTAGTGTTTGCCTTGACCGAACTATGGGCAAACGCGTCTTCGGACAACAATAGGTACCATCTGGACCTATCTGGCGTCAAGCTGATATATTGCGGAAACTTCTCAAAACCCTCTCTCAAGGGCCTGTTCGCCGATCAATATTATCTCTAATATATTACACTGCGTTTCTATTCCTATGTATGCTGCCGAGCTAGGAGTTGATCCTCAAGCCGATTTCGCAAATCGACCAGAGTCTCAGGGGCTACCAGGATCAACAGTTTTATGTTTTCCTTCAGGTACACCTCGGGTTTAGACCGACACACACCTTGAGGGCTACTGGATATACATATACTGGCTATATATATCGGCAGAGAGTAAATTGCACCAATAAAAAATATTCACGAAAATCAGCCCGCGGTCAGGGTGGTGCACCACCTCAGAAGCATTCCGTCATAAAGCCCGGGCGCCAGTGGCTGGCTCCATAGAGGGCATTTCTAGCTTTAAGCTCGGCTAAATTCATTCAATCTTTTAAAAGACCGAGGTAGTTTACGACACCTCGGACGCTGACCATCGTTGGAGCTTGGAAGTGGTCTCGCATAAAGCCCAGATTCGAATGGCTCATTCCATAGAGAACTTTTCAGTGTTAAACTCGGATAACCTCCTTCAAACTTTTTCAAGCCAAGGTGATCTATGACTCCTCGGATATAGTCTGGCGTTGGAGCTCGGATATAGTCTGGCGTTGGTGCTTGGCGGCAAAAGATATCTTGAATGCAGTCCGATGTTGGAGCTCGGATGCAAGAGGACACCGTCGCATGGGAAAAACTTCAAACCCGAGGTGTGGTGTAAAAAATAATCCTAAGGCATTGATAAAGGCCGAGAACTCAAAGGGGCTCCTCAGATACCCGATGTGTAAACCCTTCGGATTCACTTCGGCGATCCTCAAGATCGAAGACGAGAAGATTTGTTGAACCAGTTTTCTAGACCGACGACCGAAGATGAAGAACAGTTCGGAAGGATCAAGGAGCGTCCCCAACTTGAAGGCTGGTTCAGGGGGCTACTACGGTGTCCTGGACTAGGTGGTACTCACCACATCGTCTCCCGACCAGGTGGATCAGGCCGAGGACTCCAATGGCGGTCCACCCATGGGCCACTTTGGGCAGCCCATGTCGCATACTAGGAGTATTCCACAAGACTTGGTGATCAAGACAAGGACTCCTCTCCACCAACGTATTCGTCTAGGACACTTGTTATCCTAGGCCTCTCGTGCATTATATAAGCCAAGGCTAGGCTAGTCAATAGATTATTATGACAATCATACAAGCTAGACTTCTAGGGTTTAGCCATTACGATCTCGTGGTAGATCAACTCTTGTAATACTCATATTCATCAAGATCAATCAAGCAGGACGAAGGGTATTACCTCCATAGAGAGGGCCGGAACCTGGATAAAACATTGTGTCCCCTGTCTCCTATTACCATCGACCTTAGACGCACAGTTCGGGACCCCCTACCTGAGATCCACCGGTTTTGACACCGACAACCTTCCTCAAAACAGCACCATACCTACCTATTATGGCATTTCCATAGCCATTCCGAGATATATTTCCATGCAACTTACCACCGTTCCATTTGTTTTGACACGTTACATCATTGTCATATTGCTTTGCATGATCATGTAGTTGACATCGTATTTGTGGCAAAGCCATGTTCATAATTCTTTCATACATGTCACTCTTGATTCATTGCACATCCCGGTACACCGCCGGAGGCATTCACATAGAGTCATATTTTGTTCTAGTATCGAGATGTAATTTTTGAGTTATAAGTAAATAAAAGTGTGATGATCATCATTATTAGAGCATTGTCCCAAGTGAGGAAAGGATGATGGAGACTATGATTCCCCCACAAGTCGGGATGAGACTCCGGACGAAAAAGGCCATAAAAAAGAGAAGGCCCAAAAAATGAGAGAAAAGGAGAGAAGGGACAATGTTACTATCGTTTTACCACACTTGTGCTTCAAAGTAGCACCATGTGATAGCCTGGCATAATAGGGATGATAGACTACTCATATCAATAAGGAATTCCTTCTTTTTTGGGAGCCCATTCGGACAAAACTCCAAAGTTAAGCAGCTTGGAGTAGTTTCAGGATGGGTGACCGACCGGGAAGTTTCTCCCGGGTGCGCACGAGTGAGGACAAAGTGCGCAGAAAAGACTAGTACTGATCTATGGGATCCCGCCAGGAGTAACGACCACCGGCGGGTGTGTCCGGGGCGTTACAAGTTGGTATCAGAGCCGACCCTTGCAGTTACACGGATGTTTGCGGACAGGTGCGCGGTCATGTTGTGCATGACGTTTGTGACCCGTCGTGGCACCTGGCTCTGATACCAACTTGTTACACCCACAATGCGGCTATATCTCCCACGTGTCGGGGCACGACTTAGAGGCATAGCCGCATGGTAGGTCTGTCGCAAGAGGGGTAATCTTTACACATCCCATGTACTGAATAAGGAAGGGATAAAGAGTCGGCTTACAATCGCCACTTCACACAAAACATAAATAATCCATACATCATCCAAGGTACAATCAAAGGTCTGACTACGGAACCAAAATAAAGAAAGAGAACCCCAAATGCTAGATCCCCGATCGTCCCAACTGGGCTCCTCAACTGATCATCCGGAAAAGAAACATAGTAACGGCCCGAATCCTCGTCGAACTCCCACTTGAGTTCGGTAGCGTCCCCTGCACTGGCATCATCGACACCTGCATCTGTTTGGAAGTATCTGTGAGTCACGGGGACTCAACAATATCACACCCTCGCGATCAAGACTATTTAAGCTTAAAGGTAGGAAAGGGGTAGTGAGGTGGAGCTGCAGCAAAGCACTAAACATATATGGTGGCTAACTTACGCAAAAGAGAGCAAGAAGAGAAGCAAAGCACGGCCGACAAGCTAATACTGATCAAGAAGTGATCCTGAAGCTACTTACGCTCAAGCATAACACGAGACCGTGTTCTCTTCCCGGACTCCGCCGAAAAGAGACCATCACAGCTACACACGCGGTTGATTCATTTTAATTAAGTTAAGTGTCAAGTTCGAACCGGCCGCTTGACCCGCCAAGTCACCCTTATAAATAGAGGTGGAGGATCCCATTCGTTTCTTCATCCCTTCTTCTTACTCGTGACGTCTCCGCACTCGAGTGCCGCCGCCATCGTCAAGCCTCACCTCTGCCTCACCGTTGGCCGCTGCATCAGCCTGTTCGTACCAGAGCACCGCAGCGTACCTCCGCTGCTTCTGCGGCCGTAGTAAGTCCTTCCCTCCTTCCTCTCTAGATCCATTTTTAGGGTTCCTACAGGTTCATGGCATTCCTCTCTCGTTCTTCGCCAGTCCCTAGACAGTAGACCTTAGGCTTGATACGCTCCGTGTGATAGCTTAGTGCTCTCCTTCTTGGTTGTTAAATCAAGCCTTTGTACACATAAAAACTTTGATCTGTACCTTAATGAACTACTCCAGGACCAACCTTTTTTAGGTCTAAATCTTTTTCTTTTCCTGACTTGTAGTAGATCCAAAACACAAACGTAATTCTGTGAAACCTGTTTTTCTTCACTTTAGCCATTTTTTTGCTTCAGATATGTACCTTCTTTACCTGCACAGGCGGTTTATCTCTGTAGAAAATAATCTGTCATATGCCATTAGTCCCCTTGTAAACCGTTCATTGCTTTACCACTTAGAAACACTATGTCATAGGCGATTTATAACTTCCTCCGGTTTATCAATTTCACTTGCTTGAATTCCTTTTTCCACAACCTGTTGTACTTTATGCATTGTCATTTAATGAATCATAAACCGGCATTATTCCTTTCCAGCTCTTCACTTGCAATGGCCAAACAATTCTATTCCTGTAACTGGGCTCCTTCCTGGGTTACTGAGGAACAACTGAACGGAATGGTCAAAATTGGTACCTTACCGAAGAAAAATGAAATCCGGTGGCGAGTTCCTGGGCCCGAAAATCCTCCTACCCCCAGAGAGGGTGAAGTAGTGGTGTTTGCTAATCATATGGGCCTGGTTTTAAACCGCCTGGATCCAAGTTTTTCCGAGATGTACTTGGCAGCTTTCAGATCCACCCTCAAGATATTGGACCCAACTCTGTATCCAATATCTACAACTTTCAGGTTTTTTGTGAAGCGTATCTACAAGAAGAACCGACTGTCGAGCTATTCCGGGATTTCTTCCACTTAAACCATCGCACCGAATCCGTAGACAGGCCCAATACTGAACTTGGTGGCGTCTCCATTCAGAAAAGGAAGGATGTTAGTTTTCCTCACGCCAAACTTCACAGTCACCCAAAAGAATGGAATCAAACTTGGTTCTATTGCAAGGACACCTCCCCTGAAGATGAGAACCCTCTGCCGGGTTACCGTGCTCACTGGCTCGCCAATACTCATCCGCTCCCGCAACGACTAAGTGCCAAGGAACGGGCCTCGTACGCACCACAACTCGCCAAGCTTAGAGCTTTCATGGCCAACGGTTTAACAGATGTGGACTTCGTCTGTTGCTGGATATCCTGGAGCATCTTGCCGTTAAGTCACCGCTCCGATTTAATGTGTGAGTACACTGGTGACGTAAAAGACTCCCGATGTCATATTGACATTCAGCTAACAGATGAGGAAGTTACTGAATCTGTCAAGAAAATGCTGAATGAACCGGAAGCTGTCTGTAGCAAGACCGGGTTAAGTCCCTTTTACACACATAACAAACCGCCCGCTGTAAGTACTATTTTTGCTTCCTCTTTACGCCTGCTATTTACAACTGTGCAACTTTGAATATCCTCTGCCCATTTTTAAACAGGGTGATGATCCATTCTAGAAAAACAAACCTCAGGAGAAAGCGGTGAAGCCTTCTCGGCCTAAAAAGAAAGCTGTCAACAAAATCACGACGAGAAAGGCAACTGAACCCATCAGTTTAGAGCTTGATGATGACCCTGATGAACCGGAAGCAGATGTAGAACTTGATTCACTTGGTTCACTTTTCATGCACCTCTTTGACAATGATATTTATAAAGAGGACGAAGAGGGCAGCCAAGCTAACGATGTAGAGGTAATTATCATTTCCTCCGGTTTAGACCCTCCGCCAACATAAAAATCTGTCAAGCAGGCCGGAAAGTAAGATTTTCTCACCCTCTTGCTTTCCTCCGGATCCAAAATTTCTTTTGAAGAAGAAGCAGCACGAGGCTCGCCGCACAACCCGGCACAGCGGCCAAACGGTCACTTCGACCGGTTTACCGAACACCTCTGTTCGAAAACGCCGACCTGAGGTCTCACCCACTTCTGACACTTCTTATCCCAAGGCAGGATATTTCCGACAACCTCTTAATCCGCCTGATTAGAATTATTAGGTGACACCTCCTTCATCATCCGGCGAATCAACGGCCACACAACTCCCTCCTCTTAAGACCGTTGCTGGGTAAGTATTTCAACTCAATCTTTTGATGGTTCACACTTTATATGCTATGCTAACCTTTGCATCTGTTCTTTTTAGAGCCAAAGGCAGACCCAATAAGAAGGCTCGGGTGAATAACCTGTCTGAAGACCATGTGGTGATTGAACCAGAGCTGGCTACGAAGCTGGAAGGTCCAAATACCGAGGCCACGTTTGATGAACCGCCCCCTCAAGATCATAATGTTGATGAACAAGCAGAAGTTGATACCGCTGTGCAAGCTGATAAACCAGCAAGTCTAGTCCGAACTGATGATGGACCTTCTAGTCCAGTTAAAGCGACTGATATTCCATCAACTCCAGAAAAAGCTGCTGGCGACAAGGAAGATGAAGTTATCATCACTGGCGTTGGCCACACATCCCCTGGCCATCCTGTTGTATTGGCAAAACATAGTGCCAAAGAATAAGGTGCTGCCGCGGAGAAAGGCAAGTGGAGCGCCGATTTATCAAGCTATGCCCACCTTAATGCCCAAGAGCTCCATTCTGGTTTTTTGAACCGTCTGTACTCAAACCGTGACTATGAAGCCGGTTTAGTGAATTGGATGAAGGAACGTTATGAAGTAAGTACAAATCCTCTTCTCTCGTAAGTCCAATTGTAAGTACCAATTCTAGTAGCTCCCAAGGGCCGATTTATGATAATAATAAAAAACCAAGACTTTATAATACCATACTTCTGCATACTTATCCTCCAAGGGTGGGTTGATCCTTTTAAAAATGAACCGGTACTTTAGCATTGTATCCTTGTAACTTTCGCCTGTGTAGTCCCCAAGGGCCAGTTTACCTTTACAAGGTGAACCGGGACTTTAATTACTATTACTTTTGAGCAGATGTACATTAGCCCCCAAGTGCCAAGAATAATGCTTGTAATATACGCGTGGGACTTGAAATAATTTTCTAGAATGAAGCGAGTAGGCATTAGCCCCTAAGTGCAAAGTGCATAACTTGTTATGCGCTTGGTACTTCAAATATACATAGCCCATTGATGATATATCTTGTCTTTGTAGGCTGAGCTGAGTAAGAAAGGCACCCAAACCGCTGACCTTTAGGAGAACATTAAATCTCAGCAAGCGGAGGCTTCTAAAGCCAAGGAAGAACTGACTAATGCCTTAGCAGCCATGGAGAATCTGAAGGAAACCTTTAAGAAGGAGCGTGCAAATTGGGAGTCAGAGAAGATCGCCTTAGCAAAGAAGGCCGAAGACGCAGAAGCAGCCCTGAAACCGGTGGTTGAGGAACTCACCGGTTTAAAGCGGCAAATAAGCGCTATGACTTCTGCTGTGTTTGGTAAGCATCCTTATCTGATGTTTTTCAAGTCACCTTTTCCTTATCAGCTGCCGGTTTACTGATGCTTTCAATGTCACAGGGACCCGCATTACCCATCTGGGCTCTGATATGCGTATGAAGCTGAAGGCTGCCTATACGTTGATAGAGCAGCTATATTCCGGATCCCAACGGGCTATCTGCACTGCTGCTTACAATAGGCCTACTCAAATGTTGATAAAAGAAACCATCGAGAAGCTATCAAAGTTGCCTGCCCGGTTGGATGAACTAAAAAAATCAGCAGCAAGGTCAGGCGCACTGACTGTGCTAATCCGGGCCAAAGCATGGATTTCAGATCTTGAACCGGCAGATATTGGCCAAGGTTAACCCAGCATAAAGGAAGACGGTTGAGAATTCAACAATGATGATCTCCGAAGACTAACAAGGGAAATGCGACCCATAGTGAGAAAATGGGTGGATGAAACAGATCTATCTCATTATCAGTCGGTTTATGATGTTGATCAAAAAAGATATCACGCGCGGATACATGATGCAGAGGATCTTGTTCGACCAATTCGTAAGCACACTTATGCCCCTAACATTGATCCTTCCCCCCTTATAAGTGAAGAAGCCATGTTCCAAGATTTAACCGGAATCGATTGGACACCAATTGATTTCCAGCCACTCGGTAGAGAGGAGGAGGATGCACCTACTCAAGATGATCTGCAATCTTCAAGTCGTCCTGGTGACGAATCCTGAACTGGAGGCCGCTTTAGCCCGTCGTAGCCTACCCTTTCTTGCTGAAACAATTATCCTGTGTGGGCAGAAAAAATGCCTTGTAATAGGCTAGTTCAAACACTTTGTCTGTTATGCCATCGAGCATACTTATGTTGTGGGATACTGATAACTCACCATGCTTTTGGGATTGTTATTATATGCATAATCCACAATGGTTGTATGTTAATTTGTTCCTGCATACAAGAGATTGAAAAAAGGGTCCTGGCGGTTTACCGCTGGACGGGTCATGATGCCCAAATATAGAACCTGGATGTAGGACCACTTTTTTATAACATAGAAAAAATATGTGTTACCTCATTCTTTTCACCCATGGCTATGTAAAAAAGAGGTGATAATACCAAGCTGGAGTATAGATGACTCCTTCCAGGTTTGCCGATTTATGATAAAACCGTACCGGGTTATGATAAACACCGGTTTAACCATATAATACTGGTGACTTGTAGTCAAAACCAGACCGGAGCAATAAGCATTTAGCATTGTAAGCCACGCCGGGTTGTAATAAACGCCGGTTTATCTGAAAACACTTATGAATATCAAAAAAGAAAAACTTTGCAAAAAAACACAAGAAGAATATGCAAGGCTTTTCATGGGCTGCCAGGCCCTAAATCGAGGCTTTTCATGGGCGGCCAGGCCACTGAGTTAAACCATTTTCAAAGCCTTTTAAGACGGACCTCAATCTTTAAGCAATCGTCGTTTTAACTTTGACAAGTTCAGGGTCTATGAGATTGACTTGTCAAACATTGACGGGTCATACCAGGTTTACCTGGACGGAGTGGCTTACTTAAAGAGGCAGGATAACCCAGGGTTTTAGGTGAATACACCTGGCTTCCAAGCCTGGCTTGATAGCCTATTGCAAAGGTGCAGACTCTTTGTTCTTTGAGAAGCAAAGAGCCCCTAAGCAACATTTGAGCTGTGCTCGGTGGATGCCTATGTTTGAGTTGTGTTGGTGCAACACTCTCTTTGGCCCCACATAATTTCCTTTTGGCTTTAAGCCTATCAAGAGGTGTAGCTATGGTGTAAATACAACCAAGCCCCCTAGTGATTTCCCTTTGGCTTTAAGCCGATCAAGAGGTGTAGCTAAGGTTCAGATATGACCAAGCCCCCTAGTGATTTCCTTTTATATGTGTGGCTTTACAAGCCGGATCAACAGAACTCCGCTTTGTAAACAGAAGCCCCCATGAAAACACATGATGTAAAACAAACAGAGACCCCGCTTTAGCTGAGGCTCCGGTTTATTATATTGATCATAATATATACATTGTCATAATTATGTACATAAGATAGAGCCCATGGCTTAATTATAGTAAGGCCAAAGATGAGCTATATTCCATGGCCGCTTGGTCTCCTCCTCCGATTTACGTGAGTCTTTGTGCTCTCGAACATCGATAAGGTAGTATGATCCATTGTGTAAACTTTTGCTGACCACAAAAGGCCCTTCCCAAGGTGGGCATAACTTGTGCATATCAGTGTGATCCTGGATGAGTCGGAGCACCAGATCACCTTCTTGAAAAGTCCTGGTTTTAACCCGACGGCTGTGATAACGTCGCAGATCTTGTTGGTAAATCGCCGAACATGCTGCCGCAAGATCACGCTCCTCATCTAACAGGTCCAGTGAGTCCTGGCGTGCTTTTTTGTTATCAGCTTCAACATAAGCCGCCACACGGGGCGAGTCATGACGTATGTCACTAGGGAGAACTGCTTCTGCTCCATAAACCATGAAGAAAGGCGTGTAACCCATAGATCTGTTTGGTGTGGTGTTGATGCTCCATAACACGGAAGTTAACTCCTCCATCCAACAATCTGGCGTCCGCTTTAAAGGAACCATAAGCCGGGGCTTAATACCTCTCAAAATTTCTTGATTGGCCCTTTCTGCCTGACCATTAGATTGGGGGTGAGCCACTGATGATACGTCAAGCCGGATGTGCTCTCGTTGACAAAATTCCTCCATAGCACCCTTGGGACAGATTAGTACCATTATCAGTGATAATGCTGTGTGGAAAACCAAACCAGAATATCACCTTTTTGATGAACTGAACCGCCGTGGCCACATCACACTTACTGACTGGCTCTGCCTCTACCCATTTGGTAAACTTATCAACTGCTACCAGCAGGTGAGTCTTCTTGTCCTTGGATCTCTTAAAAGGTCCAACCATATCAAGCCCCCAAGTTGCAAACGACCAAGTTATTGGGATCATTCTTAATTATTGGGCCGGAACATGAGCACGGCGTGCAAACTTTTGACAACCATCACACCCCTATTTATCAAATCCTCCGCATCAGCATGAGCCGTCAACTAATAGAAGCCGTGACGAAAAGCCTTAGCCACCAAGGATTTTGAACCGGCATGGTGACCACAATCTCCCTCGTGTATCTCATGCAAGATCTCACAACCTTCTTGAGGATAGACACAACACTGAAACGCTCCTGTGACACTACAATGATGTAGCTCCCCATTAACAATGGCCATTGACTTGGATCGCTGGATTATCTGCCGGGCCAAAGTTTCGTCGTCCGGCAACTCGCCCTAGTTCATGTATGCCAGGTACGGGACCATCCAGTCCGGAATAACATGAAGAGCCGCCACCAATTGAGCCT
Organism: Triticum dicoccoides; assembly: GCF_002162155.2. NCBI lineage: Eukaryota > Viridiplantae > Streptophyta > Magnoliopsida > Poales > Poaceae > Triticum > Triticum dicoccoides. The sequence continues at coordinate 558,378,938 of NC_041392.1, read as the reverse complement.
CCGGGTCGGGCACAGCCAAATCCTCCTCCGTAGGTATCTTCACTGACGGATTATGCAGTACATCGAGGAAGGTATTGGGTGGCATTGGTTTACGTTGAGAGCCTAAGAGGCTTAAAGCGTCTACTACTTCATTCTTTCGCCAGTCTATGTGGTCCACTTGATAACCTTTGAAGTGACCAGCCACTGCATCCACCTCTCGTCTATATGCTGCCATAAGTGGATCCTTGGAATCCCAAGTGCCAGATACCTGCTGAGCCACCAGGTCCGAGTCACTAAAGCACTTAACCCAGCTTAAGTTCATTTCCTTAGCCATCCGAAGACCATGGAGCAAGGTCTCGTACTCAGCTGCATTGTTAGTACAAGGGAACATTAAATGGAGAACATAACAAAACTTATCACCTCGTGGGGAAGTTAATATGACTCCAGCCCCCGAGCCCTCCAATTGCCTAGACCCATCAAAGTGAATAGTCCAATAAGTGTTGTCTAGCTTTTCCTCCGGCGCTTGCGACTCTGTCCAATCATTGATGAAGTCCACGAGTGCTTGGGATTTGATTGCCGTGCGAGGTGTATATTTGAGCCCGTGAGGTCCAAGCTCAATAGCCCACTTAGCAATCCGGACAGTTGCTTCTCGGTTTTGTATGATATCTCCTAGTGGGGCTGAACTGACCACTGTTATAGGATGATCTTGAAAATAATGCTTGAGCTTCCGGCTTGCCATAAAAACCGCATACACCAGTTTCTGCCAATGTGGGTATCTCTGTTTGGACTCTATAAGCACCTCACTGATATAATAAACTGGCTGTTGAACCAGATACTCTTTCCCAGCCTCCTTGGGCTCCACAACAATAGCCACACTAACAGCTCGGGCATTAGCAGCCACATATAACAATAAGGGCTCCTTATCAACCGAAGCCGGAAGGACAGGTGGCTCGGCTAACTGTCTTTTCAGATCTGCAAGTGCTTCATCAGCATCATCACTCCAGACGAAGTGATCCATTTTCTTTAACATCTGATACAAAGGGATAGCCTTCTCTCCAAGGCGACTGATAAACCGGCTTAAGGCTGCAATCCGGCCCGCCAAACATTGAACATTGTTAATGCACGCCGGTTTAGCCGGAGACGCGATAGCCGTGATCTTCTCTGGATTAGCTTCAATTCCCCTGTTAGACACCAGAAAACCCAAATGCTTGCCTGTCGGTACACCAAATACACATTTGGCCGGATTAAGCATCATCTTATAAACCCAGAGGTTATCAAAAGTTTCCCTCAAGTCACCTATCAAGGTCTCCTCCTTTCTGGATTTCACCACAATGTCATCCACATATGCATGTATGTTGCGCCCAATCTATTTATGTAGACAATTCTGAACACAACGCCGATAAGTTGCATGGGCACTCTTGAGCCTGAAAGGCATAGATACATAGTAGAAGGCTCCAAAGGGAGTTATGAAAGCTGTCTTCTCCTAGTCCTTAACTGCCATTTTGATCTGATGATAACCAGAATAAGCATCCAGAAAACACAAACGGTCACAACCTGCTGTAGCATCAGTAATTTGATCGATTCGAGGGAGAGCAAAGGGGTCAGCTGGACAACCTTTGTTTAAGTCTGTGTAATCCATGAACATACGCCAAGTGCTGTTTTTCTTAAGTAGCAGCACCGGATTAGCTAGCCACTCAGGGTGAAAGACCTCCACAATAAACCCTGCTGCCAAGAGCCGGGCTACCTCCTCACCAATAGCTTTACGCCTTTCTTCGTTGAAGCGACGAAGACACCGCTTGACCAGTTTAAACTTAGGATCTATGTTAAGGGTGTGCTCAGCGAGTTCCCTTGGTACACCTGGCATGTCAGAAGGCTTCCATGCAAAGATGTCCCCGTTCTCATGGATGAACTCAATGAGCGCGCCTTCCTATTTCGGAGCCAAGTTGGCACTGATGCTGAATTGCTTGGATGAATCACCAGGAACAAAGTCAACCAGTTTAGTCTCCTCAGCCGATTTAAACTTGAGTGCCGGATCATGCTCAGTAGTTGGCTTTTTCAGAGAAGTCATATATGTCGGATCAACATTGTCTTTGTAAAATTTTAGCTCCTCCGTGGCACAAACCGACTCAGCATAAGCTGCATCACCTTCTTCACATTCCAAAGCAATCTTCCGGCTCCCATGCACCATGATGGTCCCCTTATGACCCGGCATCTTAAGCTGCAAATAAACATAACAAGGCCTTGCCATGAACTTAGCATAAGCCGGCCGTCCGAAAAGGGCATGACATGGGCTCTTGATTTTTACCACTTCAAAAGTCAACACCTCCGATCTTGAATCATGATCGTCTCCGAAAGCAACTTCCAGAGCTATCTTGCCAACTGGGTATGCCGATTTACCAGGCACTACCCCATGAAACACAATGTTCGACGGTTTAAGATTCTTATCTGTTAACCCCATGCGACGAAAGGTTTCATAGTGAAGGATATTGATAGTGCTTCCTCCATCCATAAGCACCTTGGTAAATTTATACCCCAACCTGGGGTGCCACCACTAAAGCCAGATGGCCCGAATTGTCAACCCGGGGTGGATGATCCTCTCGACTCCACAGGATGGGTTGTTTAGACCAGCGCAGATAACGAGGTACCGCCGGTTCAATGGAGTTCACAACCCTTTTATGAAGCTTCTGATCGCTCTTACATAAACTTGTGGTGAAGACATGATACTGCCCACTATTCAATTGTTTTGAATTGCTCTGATAACCTGATTGCTGCTGCTGTTGATTCCCCTGATGGTTGTAACCTCCCTGGTTGCCCTGGCTGTTCTGACTGCCATGTCCGGTTTGGTTGCCCTGGAACCCTGAACCGGAGCTACCACCACCATAACCCGGCCCATGGAAACCGCCTCCTGAACCGCCGGGCGGTCCATTATCATATTGAAAAAGATTTGAATTTTTGAACTCCCGCATAATAAAGCAATATTTCCAAAGATGCGTAGCAGGTCTCTCCTTTGATTTGTGCGTTGGGCAAGGCTGATTTAACAGGCGCTCTAGATTGGGGCCTGACCCTCCACCTCGCTGGGGCAGTTTGCCCTTACGCCACTGACCATTATCCTGGGCGTTGGTGTTAGCCACAAAGTCCAAGCTATTATCTGCCTTGCGTTTACCATTGTTCCCATGACCTGTTGGATTATGCTGCTGCCCCTTGGCATTGCCGCTCTTCTTTCCCTTCCCTGTCTTGTCATCCTCAGACTCAGGGTCCTTGGTACTATCAGAGTCGGCATACTTCACCAGAGCCTCCATAAGTGTTCCCATGTCATTACAATGGCGTTTAAGCCGTCCCAATTTGAGCTTCAAAGGCGCAAACCGGCAATTGCCTTCCAATGTTAAAACGGCTGTGTCAGCGTTGATGCGGTCTGACAAATGCAAAATCTCTGAAAACCGGCGCACCCAGTGGGTTGTTGATTCTCCTTCCTCCTAGACACAGGCAGCTAAATCCACGATGGACATGGGCTGCTTGCATGTATCTTTGAAGTTCTAAATAAACCGGGCCCTTAACTTGGCCCATGATCCAATAGAGTTGGCTGGCAGATTTTTCAACCACGTACGAGTTGTTCCCTCCAACATCATGGTAAAGTATTTGGCACACACCGCTTCGTCTACATCCAGCATCTCCATTGCCATCTCATAACTCTCCACAAATGACTCAGGGGATAAATCAGCAGTGTAATTCGGCACCTTACTTGGGCCCTTGAAATCCTTGGGTAACCGTACATTGCGCAGCGCTGGGACAAGACATGGCACTCCCAAAGAACTGGAAGTAACCCATGGTTCCACCGATGTTGTTGGATGAACCGGAGTGAACTGACGAACTGGCATGAGCTGACGATCCGGAGCTTCGTGCTGTGCCGCTAACTCGGCTTACCGACATGCCCTAGTGAGATCCACTACATCCTGGGCATTGCCACCGCCACCCTCCGGGTTATTGCCACGGGGCGGATTACGATTCCTCGCACTGCTTGATACGGTCGGTTCATCGATATGCCTGATGTAGCTCCGGCTTGGGCGGGGAGTAGAATGAATCCTTTCACGGCTATATGAATAGGCCTGCTACTGAGTCAACGCCATCTGTAGGAGCTCCCTAGCCCATCGTGTCTCAACTGCTATGGGGACTCGCCATCGATCGGGAGAGCTGTCAATCATGAAGCGGCAGCAATGATGTTATCCAATGGGTTAGAGTAATGGCCCGGAGGTGTTGAGACGTGTTGTGGTGGAATGTTGTTCTGACAAGGCGAAGGCGGCGGATCCTTCGCCTGAGGCTGAACCGGTGCCCCGGTCCCAGGTGCCTTCGCCCGGTTCACCACGAGTTGGTTGCTGGTGCCCGCTCCTGGCGTGTTAAAGAGATTCCTCACCTCCAAAACTGATGGAAGGCGCGATCGGTATCTTCTCCTCATGACGTCATATGACGCGCTCTGATCCAGCATAAGCCGGTACGCCTGAGCCTCCAATCCGGCCCGCTCTCTAGCCATCCTGGTGTTTTCTACTGCCAGGTCCGCTTTAACTTGAGTTATCTGATCCTTCACCTTCGCAATCTCTGCGTTGTGATGATCCCGGTTTGCCGCGTCCACCTCTGCTGCCAGTAACGTTGCTAAAGCGTCGAACAGATCGGACAAAACCTGAGCCGGAGGCGGCGTAGAGCCCCCTACTCCCGCTGGTGTTGCTGTTGTTGAACCGAAGATCATTGCCGCAGTGGTAGAAGAGTGATGCGGTGGTTGTGTACCGGCCATGAAGACCGCGACCCGGCTTGGCAGATCGAGGGGGTCTGGAATACTGTTGCCATCGGAACCTCCACTAATCCAGCCATCTTGTAGCTGGTACAACGACTCGGTCTCTCTGGTTGAAGACTCGTCATCAGAGTAGACAACGGTTTCGCCACCAGATGCCGATCTATCCTCATATTCCGCTCCATGGATGACACCCACGAAGACATGCTTTACGGTGGGCTGAACCCGGGCGGAGCTTGCACGCTGAGCCGTCTCGATGATGTCGGTGCAGATGTCCGGCTCAGGGCCCGGTTCGCCAATCTTGCCGATGAAGACGTGAATTCCACCAAAGGGGACCCGGTACCCGTATTCGACTGAACCGGCTTCGGGACCCCATCCTGCATCGTCGATGTAGAGCTTGCCGCAACGACTTTTAGTCATCCGGCCCATAGCGTATCCTTTGAGTCCGTCGAAGCTGCCCTTCAAGAACTCGAAACCATCGTGCGATAGCGCCACGGTGGGTGCCAACTGTCATGGTTTTGTCACGACAGATGTCCTTGTGAAAGGACTTAGTCCTGGAGCCATCGCTACGGGTTAGCTTGAAGGGGTTAAAGCGGACAAAGGACGCGAGAGTTTTATACTGGTTCGGCCCCTTACGATGAAGGTAAAAGCCTACTCTAGTTGTGACGGAATTGCTACGGTTTCGATGACCAGGGAGCAAATCCGCTTTCCCTGGCTCTCGAGTTGTTGCGTGTTGTCCCTAAACCGCCGCCGGGTCGTCGCTTTATATACATAGGTTGACGCCCGTCGGTTTACAGAGTCCCGAGGCCGGATCATCAACATGTCCAACTCAGTCTCTATTCCTCCTATCTTACAATACAAGTTACATGATAATGTCTGTCTATATCTACAGGCCTTAACCCGCCCTTCGGCCTTGGGCCTTCATAAAGCGCCACCATCCTTTGTCTTCCTGGGCTTCTAATCCTCATAGAGTTAACCCGGCCACTCCCTGCCGGTTTATGTCCAGTGGTAATATCCCCAACAAGATTGATCTTTCTTGCAATGGGGGAAGTGCTTAGCTTTGGGTTCAATCTTCCAGTGTTCTTTCCCAGTGACAGCAGGGGCAGCAAGGCAGGTATTGTATTGTTGCCATCGAGGATAAAAAGATGGGGTTTATATCATATTGCTTGAGTTTATCCCTCTACATCATGTCATCTTGCCTAATGTGTTACTCTGTTCTTATGAACTTAATACTCTAGATGCATGCTGGATAGCGGTCGATGTGTGGATGTAACACCCTCGATGCGGCTATATCTCCCACGTGTCGAAGCACGACTTAGAGGCATAACCGCATTGAAAGCAATGTCGCAAGTGAGGTAATCTTCACACAACCCAAGTAATACATAAGGGAAAAGGATACATAGTTGGCTTACAATCGCCACTTCACACAATTACATGAATAAAGCATTACATCAACCAGATATTCCAGAACTGCAACGATTAAATTGTGACGACAACACCTCGGAGCTCAACTCCCCGGGACACTGCCACAACCCCTAAATGTCAGGAGGCACCAAGAACAATGTTCTCGTCACAAAACCATCGGAATGATTCCAAGATACCCGTGTGATCCTAAATTTTTTTAGTGAATTTTGAGAAGAGAAGAGTCAAAACTCTACGTCAGGATGCCTCACCAGAGCGACGAAGGGACTGAGGAGTAAAAAGAAGTCCTACTCTCCGATATATATAATGTTGGAAATATGCCCTAGAGGCAATAATAAAAGTATTATTATTATATTTCCTTGTTCATGATAATTGTCTTTTATTCATGCTATAACTGTATTATCCGGAAATCGTAATACACGTGTGAATACATAGACCACAATATGTCCCTAGTGAGCCTCTAGTTGACTAGCTCGTTGTGATCAACAGATAGTCATGGTTTCCTGGCTATGGACATTGGATGTCGTTGATAACGGGATCACATCATTAGGAGAATGATGTGATGGACAAGACCCAATCCTAAGACTAGCACAAAAGATCGTGTAGTTCATTTGCTAGAGCTTTGCCAATGTCAAGTATCTCTTCCTTCGACCATGAGAGCGTGTAACTCCTGGATACCGCAGGAGTGCTTTGGGTGTATCAAACGTCACAACGTAACTGGGTGACTATAAAGGTGCACTACAGGTATCTCCGAAAGTATCTATTGTTTTATGCGGATCGAGACTGGGATTTGTCACTCCGTGTAAACGGAGAGGTATCTCTGGGCCCACTCGGTAGGACATCATCATATGCGCAATGTGACCAAGGAGTTGATCACGGGATGATGTGTTACGGAACGAGTAAAGTGACTTGCCGGTAACGAGATTGAACAAGGTATTGGATACCGACGATCGAATCTCGGGCAAGTAACATACCGATAGACAAAGGGAATTGAATACAGGATTGATTAAGTCCTTGACATCGTGGTTCATCCGATGAGATCATCGTGGAACATGTGGGAGCCATCATGGGTATCCAGATCCCGCTGTTGGTTATTGACCGGAGAACGTCTCGGTCATGTCTACATGTCTCCCGAACCCGTAGGGTCTACACACTTAAGGTTCGATGACGCTAGGGTTATAAAGGAAGTTTGTATGTGGTTACCGAATGTTGTTCGGAGTCCCGGATGAGATCCTGGACGTCACGAGGAGTTCCGGAATGGTTCGGAGGTAAAGATTTATATATGGGAAGTCCTATTTTGGCCACCGGAAAATGTTCGGGATTTTTCGGTATTGTACCGGGAAGGTTCTAGAAGGTTCTGGAGTGGGGCCCACCTGCATGGGGGGACCCACATGGACGTGGGTAGTGGGGGCAAGGCCCCACACCCCTGGTCAAGGCGCACCAAGATCCCCCCTTAGAAGGAATAAGATCATATCCCGAAGGGATAAGATCAAGATCCCTAAAAAGGGGGGATAACAATCGGTGGGGAAGGAGATAATGAGATTTCTTTCCTCCCACCTTGGCCAACGCCCCAATGGACTTGGAGGGCAAGAAACCAGCCCCTTCACCCCTATATATAGTGGGGAGGCGCATGGGAGCTATAGACAAAGTTCTGATGCAGCCCTCCCCCTCTCACAAGTACTCCTCCTCTCCCGCGGTGCTTGGCGAAGCCCTGCAGGATTGCCACGCTCCTCCACCACCACCACGCTGTTGTGCTGCTGCTGGATGGAGTCTTCCTCAACCTCTCCCTCTCTCCTTGCTGGATCAAGGCTTGGGAGACGTCACCGGGCTGTATGTGTGTTGAACGCGGAGGTGCCGTGCGTTCGACACTTGATCATCGGTGATTTGAATCACGACGAGTACGACTCCATCAACCCCATTCACTTGAACGCTTCCGCTTAGCGATCTACAAGGGTATGTAGATGCACTCTCTTTCTACTCGTTGCTGGTCTCTCCATAGATAGATCTTGGTGACACGTAGAAAAATTTTGAATTTCTGCTACGTTCCCAACAGTGGCATCATGAGCTAGGTCTATTGCGTAGATTCTTTGCACGAGTAGAACACAAAGTAGTTGTGGGCGTTGATGTTGTTCAATATGCTTACCGTTACTAGTCCAATCTTGTTTCTACGGTATTGTGGGATGAAGCGGCCCGGACCGACCTTACACGTACTCTTACGTGAGACAGGTTCCACCGATTGACATGCACTTGGTGCATAAGGTGGCTAGCGGGTGCCAGTCTCTCCCACTTTAGTCGGAACGGATTCGATGAAAAGGGTCCTTATGAAGGGTAAATAGCAATTGGCATATCACGTTGTGGTCTTGCGTAGGTAAGAAACGTTCTTGCTAGAAACCCATAGCAGCCACGTAAAACATGCAACAACAATTAGAGGACGTCTAACTTGTTTTTGCAGGGTATGCTATGTGATGTGATATGGCCAAGAAGAATGTGATGAATGATATGTGATGTATGAGATTGATCATGTTCTTGTAATAGGATTCACGACTTGCATGTCTATGAGTATGACAACCGGCAGGAGCCATAGGAGTTGTCTTTATTTATTGTATGACCTGCGTGTCATTGAAGAACGCCATGTAAACTACTTTACTTTATTGCTAAACGCGTTAGTCATAGAAGTAGAAGTAGTCGTTGGCGTGACAACTTCATGAAGACACGATGATGGAGATCATGATGATGGAGATCATGGTGTCGTGCCGGTGACGATGATGATCATGGAGCCCCGAAGATGAAGATCAAAAGGAGCAAAATGATATTGGCCATATCATGTCACTATTTGATTGCATGTGATGTTTATCATGTTTATGCATCTTGTTTGCTTAGGACAACGGTAGTAAATAAGATGATCCCTTACAAAATTTCAAGAAGTGTTCTCCCCTAACTGTGCACCGTTGCTACAGTTCGTCGCTTCTAAGCACCACGTGATGATCGGGTGTGATGGATTCTTACGTTCACATACAACGGGTGTAAGACAGTTTTACACAGCGAAAACACTTAGGGTTAACTTGACGAGCCTAGCATGTGCAGACATGGCCTCGGAACACGGAGACCGAAAGGTCGAGCATGAGTCGTATGGTAGATACGATCAACATGAAGATGTTCACCGATGATGACTAGTCCGTCTCACGTGATGATCGGACACAGCCTAGTTGACTCGGATCATGTGATCACTTAGATGACCAGAGGGATGTCTATCTAAGTGGGAGTTCATAAGATGAACTTAATTATCCTGAACATAGTCAAAAGACCTTTTGCAAATTATATCGTAAGCTCGCGCTTTAGTTCCACTGTTTAGATATGTTCCTAGAGAAAATATAGTTGAAAGTTGATAGTAGCGATTATGCGATCAGTAGAAAGCTTATGTCCTTAATGCACCGCTCAGTGTGCTGAACCCCAACGTCGTTTGTCGATGTTGCGAACATCGGACATACACGTTTTGATAACTACGTGATAGTTCAATTAAATGGTTTAAGTAGAGGCACCAAAGACGTTTTCGAAACGTCGCGGAACATATGAGATGTTTCGAGGGCTGAAATTGGGATTTCAGGCTCGTGCCCACGTCAAGAGGTATAAGACCTCCGACGATTTTCTTAGCCTGCAAACTAAGGGAGAAAAGCTCAATCGTTGAGCTTGTGCTCAGATTGTCTGAGCACAACAATCACTTGAATCGAGTGGGAGTTGATCCTCCAGATGAGATAGTGATGTTTCCCCAAAGTCATTGCCACCAAGCTGCTAGAGCTTCGTGATTAACTATAACATATCAGGGATAGATATGATGATCCTTGAAATATTCATGATGTTTGACACCGCGAAAGTAGAAATCAAGAAGGAGCATCAATTGTTGATGGTTGGTGAAATCACTAGTTTCAAGAAGGGCAAGGGAACAAAGGGATACTTCATGAAACGGCAATTCAGCTGGTGCTCTAGTGAAGAAACCCAAGGTTGAACCCAAACCCGAGACTAAGTGCTTCTGTAATAAGGGGAACAACCACTGGAGCAGCATTACCCTAGATACTTGGTAGATGAGACGGCTGGCAAGGTCGATAGAAGTATATTGGATATACATTATGTTAATGTGTACTTTACTAGTACTCCTAGTAGCACCAGGGTATTGGATACCGGTTCGGTTGCTAAGTGTTAGTAACTCGAAATAAAAGCTACGGAATAAACGGAGACTAGCTAAAGGTGAGCTGACGATATATGTTGGAAGTGTTTCCAAGGTTGATATGATCAAGCATCGCACGCTCCCTCTACCACCGAGATTGGTGTTTGCGTTGAGCATAGACATGATTGGATTATGTCTATCGCAATACGGTTATTCATTTAAGGAGAATAATGGTTACTCTATTTTTGAATAATACCTTCAATGGTCTTGCACCTAAAGGAATGGTTTATTGAATCTCGGTCGTAGTGATACACATTTTCATGCCAAAATATATAAGATAGTAATGATAGTACCACTTACTTGTGGCACTGCCATGTAAGTCATAATGGTATAAAACGCATGAAGAAGCTCCATGTTGATGGATCTTTGGACTCACTCGTTTTTGAAAAGTTTGAGACATGCGAACCATGTCTATTGGTGTATATGCATGAAGAAACTCCATGCAAATGGATCGTTCGGACTCACTTGATTTAGAATCACTTGAGATATGCAAATCATACCACATGGGCAAGATGACTGAAAAGCCTCATTTTCAGTAAGATGGAACAAGATAGCAACTTGTTGGAAGTAACACATTTTGATGTGTGCAGTCGAATGAGTGCTGAGGCATGCAGTGAATATCATTATGTTCTTACTTCACAGATGATTCGAGTAAATGTTGAGTATATTTACTTGATGAAACACAAGTCTGAATTATTGAATGGTTCAAGTAATTTCAGAGTGAAGTAGCAGATCATTGTGACAAGAGGATAAAATGTCTATGATATGATCATAGAGATGAATATCTGAGTTACGAGTTTTGGCACACAATTAAGACATTGTGGAAATTGTTTCGCAATTAATACCGCCTGGAACACCATAATGTGATGGTGTGTCCGAACATCATAGTTGCACCCTATTGGATATGGTGCGTACCATGATGTCTCTTATCAAATTACCACTATCGTTCATGGGTTAGGCATTAGAGACAACCACATTCACTTTAAATAGGGCACCACGTAATTCCGATGAGATGACACTGTATGAATTATGGTTTAGAGAAACCTAAGTTGTCGTTTCTTAAAAGTTTGGGGCTGCGACGCTTATATGAAAAAGTTTCAGGTTGATAAGCTCGAACCCAAAGCGGATAAAATGCATCTTCATAGGAAACCCAAAACAGTTGGGTATACCTCCTAATTCAGATCCGAAAGCAATACGGATTGTTTCTAGAATCGGGTCCTTTCTCGAGGAAAAGTTTCTCTCGAAAGAATTGAGTGGGAGGATGGTGGAGACTTGATGAGGTTATTGAACCGTCTCTTCAACTAGTGTGTGACAGGGCACAGGGAGTTGTTCCTGTGGCACCTACACCAATTGAAGTGGAAGCTTATGATATTGATCATGAAACTTCGAATCAAGTCACTCCCAAACCTCGTAGGATGACAAGGATGCGTACTACTTCAGAGTGGTACGTAATCCTGTCTTGAAGGTCATGTTGCTAGACAACAATGAACCTACGAGCTATGGAGAAGCGATGGTGGGCCCGGATTCCGATAAATGGCTTGAGGCCATAAAATCCGAGAGAGGATCCATGTATGAAAACAAAGTGTAGACTTTGGCAGAACGGCTCGATGGTCGTAAGGCTAATGAGTATAGATGGATTTCAAAAGGAAGACGGACAATGATGGTAAATGTCACCATTAAGAAAGCTCGACTTGTCGTTAAGATGTTTTCCGACAAGTTCAAGGAGTTGACTACGATGAGATTTTCTCACTCGTAGCGATGCTAAGAGTCTGTTGGAATTATATTAGCGATTACTGCATTATTTATGAAATCTTGCACATAGGATGTCAAAACATTGTTTCCTCGACGATTTTAATGAGGAAAGGTTGTATGTGATACAACCGGAAGGTTTTGTCAATCCCGAAAGATGCTAATAAGTATGCAAAGCTCCAGCAATCCTTCTAAGGACTGGAGTGAGCATCTCGGAGTTGGAATGTATGCTTTGATGATGATCAAAAATTTTGGGTTTGTACAAAGTTTATGAGAAACTTGTATTTCCAAAGAAGTGAGTGGGAGCACTATAGAATTTCTGATGAGTATATGTTGTTGACATATTGTTGATCAGAAATGACGTAGAATTTCTGGAAAGCATATAGGGTTATTTTGAAAGTGTTTTTCAATGGAAAGCCTGGATTAAGCTACTTGAACATTGAGCATCAAGATCTATAAGGATAGATCAAAACGCTTAATGGTACTTTCAAATGAGCACATACCTTGACATGATCTTGAAGGTATTCAAGATGGATCAGTCAAAGAAGGAGTTCTTGCCTGAGTTGTAAGGTACGAAGTTAAGACTTAAAGCTCGACCACGGCAGAATAGAGAGAAAGGACGAAGGTCGTCCCCTATGCTTAAGACGTAGGCTCTTCAGTATGCTATGCTGTGTACCGCACCTGAAGTGTGCCTTGCCATGAGTCAGTCAAGGGGTACAAGAGTGATCCAAGAATGGCTCACAGGACAGCGGTCAAAGTTATCCTTAGTAACTAGTGGACTAAGAAATTTTCTCGATTATGGAGGTGGTAAAAGAGTTCATCGTAAAGGTTACGATGATGCAAGCTTGACACCTATCCGGATAGCTCTGAGTAGAGAGACCGGATACATATAATGGAGCAATAATTTAGAATAGCTCCAAGTAGAACAGTTGTTTGGAATAGCTCCAAATAGAGCGTGGTAGCTGCATCTAGGAGATGACATAGAGATTTGTAAAGCACACACGGATCTGAAAGGTTCAGACCCGTTGACTAAAACCTCTCTCACAAGCAACATGATCAAACCTAAAACTCTTGGGTATTAGTCACATGGCGATGTGACCTGTGAGTGTTAATCACATGGCGATGTGAACTAGATTATTGACTCTAGTGCAAGTGGGAGACTGTTGGAAATATGCCCTAGAGGCAATAATAAAAGTGTTATTATTATATTTCCTTGTTCATGATAATTGTCTTTTATTCATGCTATAACTGTATTATCCGGAAATCATAATACACGTGTGAATACATAGACCACAATATGTCCCTAGTGAGCCTCTAGTTGACTAGCTCGTTGTGATCAACAGATAGTCATGGTTTCCTGGCTATGGACATTGGATGTCGTTGATAACGGGATCACATCATTAGGAGAATGATGTGATGGACAAGACCCAATCCTGAGCATAGCACAAAGATCGTGTAGTTCATTTGCTAGAGCTTTGCCAATGTCAAGTATCTCTTCCTTCGACCATGAGAGCGTGTAACTCCTGGATACCGTAGGAGTGCTTTGGGTGTATCAAACGTCACAACGTAACTGGGTGACTATAAAGGTGCACTACAGGTATCTCCGAAAGTATCTATTGTTTTATGCGGATCGAGACTGGGATTTGTCACTCCGTGTAAACGGAGAGGTATCTCTGGGCCCACTCGGTAGGACATCATCATATGCGCAATGTGACCAAGGAGTTGATCACGGGATGATGTGTTACGGAACGAGTAAAGTGACTTGCCGGTAACGAGATTGAACAAGGTATTGGATACCGACGATCGAATCTCGGGCAAGTAACATACCGATAGACAAAGGGAATTGAATACAGGATTGATTAAGTCCTTGACATCGTGGTTCATCTGATGAGATCATCGTGGAACATGTGGGAGCCATCATGGGTATCCAGATCCCGCTGTTGGTTATTGACCGGAGAACGTCTCGGTCATGTCTACATGTCTCCCGAACCCGTAGGGTCTACACACTTAAGGTTCGATGACGCTAGGGTTATAAAGGAAGTTTGTATGTGGTTACCGAATGTTGTTCGGAGTCCCGGATGAGATCCCGGACGTCACGAGGAGTTCCGGAATGGTCCGGAGGTAAAGATTTATATATGGGAAGTCCTATTTTGGCCACCGGAAAATGTTCGGGATTTTTTGGTATTGTACCGGGAAGGTTCTAGAAGGTTCCAGAGTGGGGCCCACCTGCATGGGGGGACCCACATGGACGTGGGTAGTGGGGGCAAGGCCCCACACCCCTCGTCAAGGCGCACCAAGATCCCCCCTTAGAAGGAATAAGATCATATCCCGAAGTGATAAGATCAAGATCCCTAAAAAGGGGGGATAACAATCGGTGGGGAAGGAAATAATGAGATTTCTTTCCTCCCACCTTGGCCAACGCCCCAATGGACTTGGAGGGCAAGAAACCAGCCCCTCCACCCCTATATATAGTGGGGAGGCGCATGGGAGCTATAGACAAAGTTCTGATGCAGCCCTCCCCCTCTCACAAGTACTCCTCCTCTCCCGCGGTGCTTGGCGAAGCCCTGCAGGATTGCCACGCTCCTCCACCACCACCACGCCGTTGTGCTGATGCTGGATGGAGTCTTCCTCAACCTCTCCCTCTCTCCTTGCTGGATCAAGGCTTGGGAGACGTCACCGGGCTGTATGTGTGTTGAACGCGGAGGTGCCGTGCGTTCGACACTTGATCATCGGAGATTTGAATCACGACGAGTACGACTCCATCAACCCCGTTCACTTGAACGCTTCCGCTTAGCGATCTACAAGGGTATGTAGATGCACTCTCTTTCTACTCGTTGCTGGTCTGTCCATAGATAGATCTTGGTGACACGTAGGAAAATTTTGAATTTCTGCTACGTTCCCCAACATATAATTCCTAAAAGACTCAAAACATTTTTTCTAGACTCAATAACGCCAGCGATCGATCAAGCAGGGGGCTCCTAAGGTCGGAGAAGGCTCTAATTACCAGCTTGTAACGCCCTCGATGCGGCTATATCTCCCATGTGTCGAAGCACGACTTAGAGGCATAACCGCATTGAAAGCAATGTCGCAAGTGAGGTAATCTTCACACAACCCAAGTAATACATAAGGGAAAAGGATACATAGTTGGCTTACAATCGCCACTTCACACAATTACATGAATAAAGCATTACATCAACCAGATACAGTCAAGGCCCGACTATGGAGCCAAAATAAAAGAAGACTACCCCAAATGCTACACAGATCCCAGATCGTCCCGACTGGGTTCCACTACTGATCAACTAGAAACGAAACAAGACAAAGGACAAGATCTTCATCGAGCTCCTCCTTGAGCTTGGTTGCGTCACCTGCTTGGTAACATCGGCACCTGCAAACTGGTTTTGGAAGTATCTGTGAGTCACGGGGACTCAGCAATTTCACACCCTCACGATCAAGACTATTTAAGCTTATAGGAAGGGTAAAAGGTATGAGGTGGAGCTGCAGCAAGCGACTAGCATATATGGTGGCTAACCTATTCGCAAAAGAGAGCGAGAAGAGAAGGCAAAGCACGATCGAGAAACTATGATCAAGAAGTGATCCTAGAACAACCTACGTCAAGCATAACTCCAACACCGTGTTCACTTCCCGGACTCCGCCGGAAAGAGACCATTACGGTTACACACGCGGTTGATGTATTTTAGTTAGGATCAACTTCAGGTTTTCTACAACCGGACATTAACAAATTCCCATCTGCCCATAACCGCGGGCACGGCTTTCGAAAGTTCAAAACGCTGCAGGGGTGTCCCAACTTAGCCCATCACAAGCTCTCACGGTCAACGAAGGATATTCCTTCTCCCAAGACAATCCGATCAGGCTTGGCATCCAGGTTACAAGACATCCTCGACAATGGTAAAACAAGTCTAGCAAAGCCGCCCGATGCGCCGACATCCTGATGGGAGCTGCACATATCTCGTTCTCAGGGCAACACCGGATAGGTCAAGCTACAAGTAAAACCAGCCCTCAAGTTTCCCCGAGGTGGCCCCACAGGCTGCCCATTTCGGACCAACACTTAGACAAGCACTGGCCCGGGGGGGGGGGTTAAAATAAAGATGACCCTTGGGCTGGCCTAACCCAAGGGAAAAGGAGGCTAGGTGGCGAATGGTAAAACCAAGGTTGGGCCTTGCTGGAGGATTTTATTCAAAGCGAACTGTCAAGAGGTTCCCATTATAACCCAACCGCGTAAGGAACGCAAAATCTGGGAACATAACACCGATATGACGGAAACTAGGGCGGCAAGAGTGGAACAAAACACCAGGCATAAGGCCGAGCCTTCCACACTTTACCAATTATATAGATGCATTAATTAAATAAGAGATATTGTGATATCCCAACAAGTAAACATGTTCCAACAAGGAACAACATCTCCATGTTCCAACAAGGAACAAACTTCAATCTTCACCTGCAACTAACAACGCTATAAAAGGGGCTGAGCAAAGCGGTAACATAGCCAAACAACGGTTTGCTAGGACAAGGTGGGTTAGAGGCTTGGTTCGACAATGTGGGAGGCATGATAAGCAAGTGGTAGGTATCGCAACATAGGCATAGCAAAAGAGCGAGCAACTAGCAAGCAAAGATAGAAGTGATTTCGAGGGTATGGTCATCTTGCCTGAAATCCTGCAAGGAAGAAGAACGAGTCCATGAAGAAGACAAGCGGACGTAGTCGAACTGGTCCTCACAATCACGATGTTACCAGAACCAACCCGAAGGGGCAAACACCGGAAAGAAGCACACAACATAGTAAACAAACCACACATGAACATGGTATGATATGCGGGATGCTGTATGCGGTGCATATGAATGATTTGGAAAGGAATGATTGAACCTGGCCTTAACATGGAAATCCAAGAGTGCCACTGGAAAGGTGAGGTGATTTCGGTTGAAATCGATATAAAGATCACCGGAATCGGATGCAAGGTTTGGAAATGGCAAGCGAAACAAATATGGCACCGGTCTGCGATAATCAGCAAGTAGCCATCTAAATGCATCACGATAAGTATGCTACAACACTCAAACATGGCAACAAAATACATGGCAGGGATCCACTCAAGATGATTGACAAAAGATGAACACTGAGCTACGGCTAATTCATACATTAACAGGTTCAACCAAGAATGGCAAAAGAGCAAATGATAACAGGTTTCAGACTTAGTGAAATTAACACAAGTCTGGAATTTATCATCAGGAAGCACACTTTAGAGCATGAAAACTATATGCTACAGGAACTTAACATGGCAAAGCAAGGAATGACATGAAGCTACTCAAATCACTTAACAAAAGTCCCTTAGTGACCTTGAGCCAAAAGGGATCATAAAATGCAATTGCAAGCATGTGAACATGGCAAAAACATAAACAGATCTCAGACTTAGTGAAAAACTGGAGCATGCAAAACAGTTAACGAGTAGGCATGTTTACGAGCTCGATGCACTCACTACAGAGCATAGCATGACAAACTAAGCATACAACCATCAAGAAGACATGGCATAGAAGCTAGACATGGCAAGAACAACAACATAGCATGCACGGATCAATAGCAACATCCTCGGCAAAATCGCTAATCATGTCAACAATCTGCCAGGATTCACGAAATAGCAAAAGTGGAGCTCGATTGACTCAAGCTAGGGTGCTCCATAAATGCAAACAAAGACATGGATGGATAGAGCACCACAATGTTAACAAAACATCCTTACTGATCATCCTCAAAAGAGGCACGGATCACTAGGAAACAACATGAACATATGGCATAACGACAAAATCTGGACAATGACTTAGTGAAATTCTAAGTCCCTGAAATTAACATTACCGATTACGCTACTTTGCAATCTTGTGCTAATCACCACAAATATCACAAAAATACATGGTAAGCACCACTGTAAAGATGGCATGGCATATAACAAAACACATGTAGAGCTCAGGATCATATCATGCACACATTAATCATGGCAAAAATGACAAAATGCCATTTGCTGAAACAGATCTGACAAAATACTCACATAGCCCTCTTCCAAAACCATTTCGGGCATCAAGACGAGCTCAAATGAAAACGATGCAATGAGGTGAAATGATGTACTCGTTGATGCGAACATTTTGATATGCTACATGCACAAAACAGAGCTACGGATGCAGAATTACGATACAATGAAGATTGCATAAAAACATAGCAGATCTGGGGACTTGGAAGAAATTTGGACCTCTCCGGGAAAAGTCAACGGGCGGATGAGGAGATCCGGGACGGGGTGGTTCTGGATCAGGACAAAGACGTTTGGATCGGGGGAGTGGTGGATCTCATCCCACTCCCCGGATCGGATCTGGCCGGAGCGGAGGAAGACACCGGCGAGGTCGGCGCGGGCTCCGGCGAGCGGTGCGGACTCCGGTGAGGCGCGGTGGACGACGCCGACGAAGCAACGACGGACGACGCCGACAAACGGAGGCGGCGGGGCGCGGTGAACGGCGCGGGGGTGCGCGGCGTGCTACGGTGACAGGCGGCCTCGAGCAGCGCGGCGCCGGCGACGGTTAGCGGCGGCGGGGCGCATCTGGCG
>NC_041392.1:558300833-558359845 GCF_002162155.2 Triticum dicoccoides | reverse complement strand
CGGGCGTCCAGGCGGCGGCGCGGTGCACCGGTCCGGGGGGCCGGATCTGGGCCTCCCGGGCCCGCGCGGGAGAGGCGGCGGTACGGGCCAGGTGGCGGCGCCTGAGTGGAGGAAGGAGGCGGCGGTGGCGACGTGGCGGAAGCTGATTCGCCGGAGTGAGGTGGCGGAGGCAGCGGACATGTCCGGCAGCGGGGAAAATTGTCCGGTGGCACGAGGAAGAGGGAGACTAGGGTTAGACCGCGAATTTTGGGGAGGGGATCACATGTTTATAGGTAGAGGGATCTAGGAGAGTCCAAATGAGGTGTGGTTTGCGGCCACGCGATCGTGATCGAACGACCGGATGATGGAGAGGGCTTAGGTGGGTTTTGGGACACTTTGGAAGGGTGTTGGGCTGCAACACACACGAGGCCTTTTCGGTCCCTCGGTTAACCGTTGGAGTATCAAACGAAGTCCAAATGGCACAAAACTTGACAGGCGGTCTACCGGTAGTAAACCAAGGCCGCATGACAAGTCTCGGTCCAATCCGAGAACGTTTAACACCTGCACGTGAAAAGAGGTAGAAAGGGGCACCGGGTGACATAGGAGCACCGGATTGCAAAACGGACAACGGGGAAAATGCTCGGATGCATGAGACGAACATTGTATGCAAAAGAAATGCACATGATGACATGATATGCAATGCATGACATGCAAGCAAAGACAAGACAACAACAATGAATAACTGGAAGACACCTGGCACATCGGTCACGGGACGTTACAACACTCCACCACTGCGAGAGGATCTCGTCCCGAGATCTAGAATGGCACCGGAGGGAAAACGGAAGAGATAAAGAAGAGGTAAAACTAAGTTGCTCCTTTGACAAATGAGTGAAACCAACGAACCTTGAAAAGCTCAAGCCATTTCGAGAAAAGAATACAACGGAGAAGAACGAAGCTAAAAACACTCCGTTAAAAAAACAAGGAAGAACAAATTCGAACAGCTCTCCGGTTGGAAAGTATGCAAGGCTTGATAAAATGAAGAACTTGAGCAGCGAGCACACAATCCGGTTAAAAGGATAAGCACGACAAGAACATGATATTTGAGCAAACGAGATGATGGGTGAATATAGCAGCAATACAAAGCCTCCGGAAGAAATGAAAGAATAGAAGTTGGATCGTCGGAACAAAAGAATGGAGAAGAAAACAACATCTTCTACCTCCGATGAGCTTGAAAAGCATTTTAAAGAGAAGGGTCGCACGGAGTTGTTGGAAAACCAACAACGAAAATAAAAAGCTTGATATGGTCTTAAGGAATACATCTCAAATTATGAGGTGACAACCTGCCACGCACGGGAAAAGAATTGGATTGATAAGAACAAGGAGACGAGAAAGCTATATCATCGGGAGGATAAAAGAAGAACTTGGGTCATTTATAAGCACCATAATAGCAACAAACCTTAGAGAAGGCTTTAGGTGAAGTATAAACCCAAGATAACTCCAACAAAGAGGTTGATGGATTTAAAATATCTCATTCTTAACAACCTGTGAATCATGAAACATGAACTCAAATTATCAAGAATGACATAATACCACCTCCAATGATACAGACGAAAGAAATACACTTCGGAATGCGAGATGAAGAATTCTTGAGCTCTTTGAAAGGAATCTCGAAGAAAACTTCGAGAAGGAATTAAATCCTTGATGAAACACCATGTCGAGCCTCCATGAAGAACTCCGGTAACAAAGGAATGAAAAGAAAGAGAAATTGAAAACACAAGGTGAATCCTTGCAATGATTTAGATGGATCTCCGTGATAATTAGAGCTTGGAACTCCGGGAAAGAAAAGATGAAACAAATGAAACTGAGAATTTGATAAGCCTCCGAAATAAGGAATTAATCTCTTGGATGAAACAAGAATAAGAATTACATTATGCTTATCCTTCATCAATTAAATTGATGGCAATCAACGGATTGCAAACAACTTATTCCCATTGGAAGGATTTAGAGAGATATGGCGCAACCTTGAGAAAGTCTTCAACGATCCAGTGGTAGAATTTGAAAAGCACGAATGCATAGATATGATACACGAAGGAAGAAAACTCTTGAATGAACCACCATAAGAATTGAAAATGAACGAAGAGAAGATAAGGAAACACCAGGAAGAATTAGCAAATGAAAGAAGATGCTTGAGAGAATCTAGATACATGAGAATGAAGAGATCATGAATTGATTAGAGAAAACTTGAACGAAGCACTAGTAAGATTTTTGAAGAACGAGAGCTAAAGCTGAAATGGATAATCCTGAAATGATGGCCTTCGGATAAACAAACTGAAAAACTCTTGAAATGCTCTGGATAGGTGAAAAGGATTCTCACAATCAAAAAAATTATGAGATGATGGCCGAGAATGGGGCAAGATATGGAGGAAAACTCTTCTTCGGTCTTCAAATCCGAGAATGACGATGATAAACACCACCATGAATTGTTAAGGCACTCCGGAATAAAGAAGAATATAAAAGTTGAATCAACAATGAAATGAATTTGAAAGATCTTGGAGAAAGACATTTGACTGATGATAAATCATTCTTACGTCAAACTTCGAAAGAAATTTTGAGGATAGCTCCGGGAAAATAAGAAGAGTCAGGTAAGATCCTGGAAAATGACATGTGGGTTAGGGCCCACTCAAAAGATACACCGTAGAATGATTGCTAGAAACTGAGATTGCACCGGTTGAATTAAATGTCTAGAATGAGATAACAACCTCGAAAGATCTTGAACGAATGCAGAGTGGAAAACACGAATCTTCGAGATATCTTGAGCACTCCAGAACAAATGAATAGCAAGAAATGAATGGTTATGAGGTGCACCGGCACGAGAAAAGCATTTGAAATACAGAAAAGAATATGATCAACACCGAAAGCTTGAATCGGATCCACCGGAAAAGGAAAGAATGGAGAATGATGAACTTGAAGCTCCGTTAGGATCTTCATGAGAATCACCGGATAAGAATATTGATGGAAAATGATGGCGAGACTTCACAAGAATAAAAGGATACTTGATAAATACATCGGATTCCTTGAAGAAAAAGGGTGGGAGGGCGGGAAAAACAAAGGCAACTTGAGGACGGATGAAGACAACTCCGTTGAGAAGAACTAGTAATAGATCTTGCTGATATTGGAATGATCGGATCCACTTGAAGAGAAGCACATCGGTTGAAAAGGATTGACATGACAGTCTCGATTATCATGAAGGTTTAGTATTCCCATTGGAATATGAGAACACCGCTTAGGGAAGGTATGGAATCAACATTTGACTTCGAAGCAACTCGAATACCATAGCTCAAAACAAAAACAAAGGATTGGCTTGCAGAATAAGCCAGAACTAACATATGATTGAGATTTCGTCCGAAGTTTTCATGGTGGGGCCTACACGGGCTCGATCGTACAGCACCATCATGTACAAGGCAGTGCACATGACATACGAAGCGTTCCCGAGTCGGCATAGCCAAGGACTCTTTAAGACACAACGAGACCACTGTAAAACCAACCGTGGATAGGCGGACCACTAGACGTCGAACCCCAATTTCATATCATACATCTGTCGGAAAGATATCCTAAGAGCTACTTGAATTCCCACTTATAAACTCCTGAAATTTTCCGGTTATGCAATCAGGTGTTGGGGATACAGGGGAAGCATAATATCTCACCCAAAACGAGCAAATCCTACATCCAGCTGTATCCATCCTTCAACACATAACCAAGAAACCTTCGAAAATCGTCTACCTCAACCTTCGAAAAGCATCTGTTATACGAGTTATGGAAATACAACCGAACTCCCGCCCCAGTACTGGGTGGCGTCGAGGTTATCTCACCAACAACTGCATAAAAGAGATTTTCAATGTCGGCGAAACTAAACTCAGGTATTCCAGAACTGCAACGATTAAATTGTGACGACAACACCTCAGAGCTCAACTCCCCGGGACACTGCCACAACCCCTAAATGTCAGGAGGCACCAAGAACAATGTTCTCGTCACAACACCATCGGAACGATTCCAAGATACCCGTGTGATCCTAAATTTTTTTTAGTGAATTTTGAGAAGAGAAGAGTCAAAACTCTACGTCAGGATGCCTCACCAGAGCGATGAAGTGACTGAGGAGTAAAAAGAAGTCCTACTCTCCGATATATATAATTCCTAAAAGACTCAAAACATTTTTTCTAGACTCAATAACGCCAGCGGTCTATCAAGCAGGGGGCTCCTAAGGTCGGAGAAGGCTCTGATTACCAACTTGTAACGCCCTCGATGCGGCTATATCTCCCATGTGTCAAAGCACGACTTAGAGGCATAACCGCATTGAAAGCAATGTTGCAAGTGAGGTAATCTTCACACAACCCAAGTAATACATAAGGGAAAAGGATACATAGTTGGCTTACAATCGCCACTTCACACTATTACATGACTAAAGCATTACATCAACCAGATACAGTCAAGGCCCGACTATGGAGCCAAAATAAAAGAAGACTACCCCAAATGCTACACAGATCCCAGATCGTCCCGACTGGGCTCCACTACTGATCAACTAGAAACGAAACAAGACAAATGACAAGATCTTCATCGAGATCCTCCTTGAGCTTGGTTGCGTCACCTGCTCGGTAACATCGGCACCTGCAAACTGGTATTGGAAGTATCTGTGAGTCACAGGGACTCAGCAATTTCACACCCTCGCGATCAAGACTATTTAAGCTTATAGGAAGGGTAAAAGGTATGAGGTGGAGCTGTGGCAAGCGACTAGCATATATGGTGGCTAACCTATTCGCAAAAGAGAGCGAGAAGAGAAGGCAAAGCACGATCGAGAAACTATGATCAAGAAGTGATCCTAGAACAACCTACGTCAAGCATAACTCCAACGCCGTGTTCACTTCCCGGACTCTGCCAGAAAGAGACCATCACGGTTACACATGCGGTTGATGTATTTTAATTAGGATCAACTTCAGGTTTTCTACAACCGGACATTAACAAATTCCCATCTGCCCATAACCGCGGGCACGGCTTTCAAAAGTTCAAATCCCTGCGGGGGTGTCCCAACTTAGCCCATCACAAGCTCTCACGGTCTACGAAGGATATTCCTTCTCCCAAGACAATCCGATCAGGCTCGGCATCTAGGTTACAAGACATCCTCGACAATGGTAAAACAAGTCCAGCAAACCTGCCCGATGCGCCGACATCCTGATGGGAGCTGCACATATCTCGTTCTCAGGGCAACACCGGATAGGTCAAGCTACGAGTAAAAGCAGCCCTCAAGTTTCCCCGAGGTGGCCCTGCAGGCTGCCCATTTCGGACCAACACTTAGACAAGTACTGGCCCGGGGGGTTAAAATAAAGATGACCCTTGGGCTGGCCTAACCCAAGGGAAAAAGAGGCTAGGTGGCGAATGGTAAAACCAAGGTTGGGCCTTGCTGGAGGAGTTTTATTCAAAGCGAACTGTCAAGGGGTTCCCATTATAACCCAACCGCGTAAGGAACGCAAAATCCGGGAACATAACACCGATATGACGGAAACTAGGGCGGCAAGAGTGGAACAAAACACCAGGCATAAGGCCGAGCCTTCCACCCTTTACCAAGTATATAGATGCATTAATTAAATAAGAGATATTGTGATATCCCAACAAGTAAACATGTTCCAACAAGGAACAACATCTCCATGGTCCAACAAGGAACAAACTTCAATCTTCACCTGCAACTAACAACACTATAAAAGGGGCTGAGCAAAGCGGTAACATAGCCAAACAACGGTTTGCTAGGACAAGGTGGGTTAGAGGCTTGGTTCGACAATGTGGGAGGCATGATAAGCAAGTGGTAGGTATCGCAACATAGGCATAGCAAAAGAGCGAGCAACTAGCAAGCAAAGATAGAAGTGATTTCGAGGTATGGTCATCTTGCCTGAAATCCCGCAAGGAAGAAGAACGAGTCCATGAAGAAGACAAACGGACGTAGTCGAATGGGTCCTCACAATAACGACGTTACCGGAACCAACCTGAAGGGGCAAACACCAGAAAGAAGCACACAACATAGTAAACAAACCACACATGAACATGGTATGATATGCGGGATGCGGTATGCGATGCATATGCATGATTTGGAAAGGAATGATTGAACCTGGACTCAACATGGAAATCCAAGAGTGCCACTGGAAAGGTGAGGTGATTTCGGTTGAAATCGATATAAAGATCACCGGAATCGGATGCACGGTTTGGAAATGGCAAGCGAAACAAATATGGCACCTGTCTGCGATAATCAGCAAGTAGCCATCTAAATGCATCACGATAAATATGCTACGGCACTCAAACATGGCAACAAAATACATGGCAGGGATCCAGTCAAGATTCTTGACAAAAGATGAACATTGAGCTATGGCTAATTCATCCATTAACAGGTTCAAACAAGCATGGCAAAAGAGCAAATGATAGCAGGTTTCAGACTTAGTGAAATTAACACAAGTCTGGAATTTATCATCAGGAAGCACACTTTAGAGCATGAAAACTATATGCTACAGGAACTGAACATGGCAAAGCAAGACATGGCATGAAGCTACTCAAAGCACTTAACAAAAGTCCCTTAGTGACCTTGAGCCAAAAGGGATCATAAAATGCAATTGCAAGCATGTGAACATGGCAAAAACATAAACAGATCTCAGACTTAGTGAAAAACTGGAGCATGCAAAACAGTTAACGAGTAGGCATGTTTACGAGCTCGATGCACTCACTACAGAGCATGGCATGACAAACTCAGCATACAACCATAAAGAAGACATGGCATAGAAGATGGACATGGCAATAACAACAACATAGCATGCACAGATCAATAGCAACATCCTCGGCAAAATCGCTAATCATGTCAACAATCTTCCAGGATTCACGAAATAGCAAAAGTAGAGCTCGATTGACACAAGCTAGGGTGCTCCATAAATGCAAACAAAGACATGGACGGATAGAGCACCACAATGTTAACAAAACATCCTGACTGATCATCCTCAAAAGAGGCACGAATCACTAGGAAACAACATGAACATATGGCATAACGACAAAATCAGGACAAGGACTTAGTGAAATTCTAAGTCCCTGAAATCAGCATTACCGATTACGCTACTTTGCAATCTTGTGCTAGTCACCACAAATATCACAAAAATACATGGTAAGCACCACGGTAAAGATGGCATGGCATATAGCAAAACACATGTAGACCTCAGGATCATATCATGCACACATTAATCATGGCAAAAATGACAAAATGCCATTTGCTGAAACAGATCTGACAAAATACTCACATAGCCCTCTTCCAACAATATTTTGGGCGTCAAGATGAGCTCAAATGAAAATGATGCAATGAGATGAAATGATGTACTCGTTGAGATGAACATTTTGATATGCTACACACCCAAATCGGAGCTACGGATGCAGAGTTACGATGCAATGAAGATTGCATAAAAACATAGCAGATCTGGGGACTTGGAAGAAATTTGGACCTCTCCGGGAAAAGTCAACAGGCGGACGAGGAGATCCAGGACATGGTGGTTCCGGATCGGGACGAAGACGTTTGGATCGAGGGAGTGGTGGATCTCATCCCACTCCCTGGATCGGATCTGGCCGGAGCGGAGGAAGACGCCGGCGAGGTCGGCGCGGGTTACGGCGAGCGGTGCGGACTCCGGCGAGGTGCGGTGGACGATGCCGACGAAGCAGCGGCGGACGACGCCGGCAAACGGAGGCGGCAGGGCACGGTGAATGGCGCGGGGGGCGCGCGGCGTGCTGCTGCGACCGGCGGCGCGGCGCCGGCGATGGTTGGCGGAGGCGGGGCGCGTCTCGCGGCGGCGGCGGGGCGCATCTGGCGGCAGCGGAGGCGGAGATGGCGGCGCGGTGGCGCGCGGCAGCCGGCGGCGAAGGCGCGCGGGCCCGGGCGGCGGCTCGGGCGTCCAGGCGGCGGCGCAGTGCACCAGGCCGGGGGGGGCCGGATCTGGGCCTCCCGGGCCCGCATGGGAGAGGCGGCGGTACGGGCCAGGTGGCGGCGCCTGACTAGAGGAAGGAGGCGGCGGTGGCGACGTGGCGGAAGCTGATTCGCCGGAGTGAGGTGGCGGAGGCAGCGGACATGTCCGGCGGCGGGGAAAATTGTCCGGTGGCGCGAGGAAGAGGGAGACTAGGGTTAGACCGCGAATTTTGGGGAGGGGATCACATGTTTATAGGTAGAGGGAGCTAGGAGAGTCCAAATGAGGTGCGGTTTGTGGCCACGCGATCGTGATCGAACGACCGAGATGATGGAGAGGTCTTAGGTGGGTTTTGGGCCACTTTGGAAGGGTGTTGGGCTGCAACACCACGAGGCCTTTTCGGTCCCTTGGTTAACCCTTGGAGTATCAAACGAAGTCCAAATGGCACAAAACTTGACAGGCGGTCTACCGGTAGTAAACCAAGGCCGCATGACAAGTCTCGGTCCAATCCGAGAACGTTTAACACCCGCACACGGAAAGAGGTAGAAAGGGGCACCGGGTGACATAGGAGCGCCGGATTGCAAAACGGACAACGGGGAAATGCTCAGATGCATGAGACGAACATCGTATGCAAAAGAAATTCACATGATGACATGATATGCAATGCATGACACGCAAGCAAAGACAAGACAACAACAGCGAATAACTGGAAGACACCTGGCACATCGGTCACGGGGCGTTACAGTTGAGTAATAGTAGTAGATGCAGAATCGTTTCGGTCTACTTGTCGCGGACGTGATGCCTATATACATGATAATACCTAGATATTCTCATAATTATGCACTTTTCTATCAATTGCTCAACAGTAATTTGTTTACCCACCGTAATACTTATGCTATCTTGAGAGAAGCCGCTAGTGAAACTTATGGCCCCCGCGTCTATTTTCTATCATATAAGTTTCCAATCTATTTTACTTTTCAATCTTTACTTTCAATCTATATCATAAAAATACCAAAAATATTTATCTTATTATCTCTATCAGATCTCACTTTTGTAAGTGGCCGTGAAGGGATTGACAACCCCTTTACCGCATTGGTTGCAAGGTTCTTATTTGTTTTAGTAGGTGCGAGGTAGCAAGAAGGATTTCTCGCGCCGTTGCCGGGGTGATGTACGCCAAGTCAAGACATACCAAGTACCCATCACAAACTCTTATCCCTCGCATTACATTATTTGCCATTTGCCTCTCGTTTTCCTCTCCCCACTTCGCCCTTGCCATTTTATTCGTCCTCTTTTCCATTCGCCTCTTTTTGCTTGCCTCTTGCTGCCATCATGTCTAAAATTGGGGAGGTTATCATTGATAAGGATAGTGGTAATAACATGGAAAACTTTGATACTTTTGTTGATCCTCATGAAGAACCCACTATTTTACACACTAAATTTTTTTGGATTGGTAGTGGTAATATTATTGGAAAAGGAGTTATTCAAGATTTCTTTACTTGTGTCGGTGCTTTGCCCACCATGAGCGGGTCTATTCTTCATAAAACTAGTAGTATTGTGGACGTATACAGAGGATATCATTGCTTGTTGTTGAACTTGAAAGACAATTCATCCATATGCATCCTTGCATACAGAGGATCTTTCTATAATTTTCTAATATTGAGTTCAGATTTATAGTAAAAGAGGCCAATGAATTTTTTGTGCATTATAGGGTGGATACCGGCCATCCTCCCATAGAAGCAATCCTTTTTTATCAAGAGGACATAATGCGCTTACGATCGTTAGATCATGTTGCTTTTAACGAAAACCTTAGAAAGAAGGTTCCTACCGATGTTCTTGTTGATAGGATTTCTGAACTTAATGATAATTTTGCTATCCAAAACAATGGGTTGGGTTTTTCCCTTGAACAAAGGCTCATGACTTTTTGCCAAAAGTATGCTTATAATGATGAATTGGTTGTGCAATATGAGGGGCCCAAGGAGGAACCAATACCTCCCGAGCTTGATCTTGGGGACTTTTGTCCCATTAAATTTAGCCCTTTTGATTACTTTTGCTTGCCACAAAGAAAGCTTGCTGCTGAACGTAGGGATTATGAGATGAGTTTTCACGATTTACCTTATCATTATCATGACAATACCTAGATCTATTCTTGTTTTTATTCCTAGCTAGGGGCGTTAAACGATAGCGCTTGTTGGGAGGCAACCCAATTTCATTTTTGTTTCTTGTTTTTTGTTCCTGTTTAGTAATAAATAATTCATCTAGATTCTGTTTATATGTGGTTTTATGCTTTTAATTAGTGTTTGTGCCAAGTAGAACCTTTGGGAAGACTTGGGGGAAGTTTTTGCGATCTTGCTGTAAAAAACAGAAACTTTAGCGCTCACGAGATTTGCTTCCATTTTTACTGGAGAGTGTGATTAGGTTGATTCTTTTTGCATATGATTAATAGACAAATTCCTCACGTCCACCAATTTATTTCAGAATTTTGGTGGTTACAGAAGTATTCGAAACCTACAGATTACTACAGACTGTTCTGTTTTTGACAGATTCTGTTTTTCGTGTGTTGTTTGCTTATTTTGATGAATCTATGGCTAGTATCGGGGGGTATGAAAAGGTGGAATACAGTAGGTTTAACACCAATATAAATGAAGAATGAGTTCATTACAATACCTTAAGTGGTGGTTTGTTTTCTTATACTAATGGAGCTCATGAGATTTTCTGTTGAGTTTTGTGTTGGGAAGTTTTCAAGTTTTGGGTAAAGATTTGATGGATTATGGAATAATGAGTGGCAAGAGCCTAAGATTGGGGATGCCCATGGCACCCCAAGGTAAAATTCAAGTACAACCAAAAGCCTAAGCTTGGGGGTGCCCAGGAAGGCATCCCCTCTTTCGTCTTCGTCTATCGGTAATTTTACTTGAGGCCATATTTTTATTCACCACATGATATGTGTTTTGCTTTGAGCGTCTTGTATGATTTTAGTCTATGATTTTTAGTTTACCACAATCATCCTTGCTGTACACACCTTTTGGGGGAGACACAGATGAATCGGAATTTATTAGAATACTCTATGTGCTTCACTTATATCTTTTGAGCTAGATAATTTTGCTCTAGTGCTTCACTTATATCTTTTTATAGCACGGTGGTGGTTTTATTTTATAGAAATTATTTATATCTCATGATTCACTTATATTATTTTGAGAGTCTTATAGAACAGCATGGTTATTTGATTTGGCTATAAAATTAGTCCTAATATAATAGGCATCCAAGATGGGTATAATAAAAACTATCATAAAAAGTGCATTGAATACTATGAGAAGTTTGATACTTGATGATTGTTTTGAGATATAAAGATGGTGGTTCTAGAGTCATGCTAGTTGAGTAGTTGTAAATTTGAGAAATACTTGTGTTCAAGTTTGTGATTCCCGTAGCATGCACGTATGGTGAACCGTTATGTAATGAAGTCAGAGCATGACTTATTTATTGATTGTCTTCCTTATGAGTGGCGGTCGGGGACGAGCGATGGTCTTTTCCTACCAATCTATCCCCCTAGGAGCATGCCATTAGTACTTTGTTTCAATAACTAATAGATTTTTTCAATAAGTATGTGAGTTCTTATGACTAATGTTGAGTCCATGGATTATACACACTCTCACCCTTCCACCATTGCTAGCCTCTCTAGTATTGTGCAACTTTCGCCGGTACCATACACCCACCTTATGCCTTCCTTAAAACAACCACCATACCTACCTATTATGGCATTTCCATAGCCACTCCGAGATATATTGCCATGCAACGTACCACCGTTCCGTTTATTTTGACACGCTTCATCATTGTCATATTGCTTTGCATGATCATGTAGTTGACATCGTATTTGTGGCAAAGCCACCTTTCATAATTCCATCATACATGTCACTCTTGATTCATTGCACATCCTGGTACACCGCCGGAGGCATTCACATAGAGTCATATTTTGTTCTAGTATCGAGTTGTAATTTTTGAGTTGTAAGTAAATAAAAGTGTGATGATCATCATTATTAGAGCATTGTCCCAAGTGAGGAAAGGATGATGGAGACTATTATTCCCACACAAGTCGGGATGAGACTCCGGACAAAAAAAGAGAAAGGCCATAAAAAAGGAAGGCCCAAAAGCAAAGAGAAGAAAAAAAGTGAGAAAAAGAGAGAAGGGACAATGCTACTATCCTTTTACCACACTTGTGCTTCAAAGTAGCACCACGATCTTCATGATAGAGAGTCTCCTACGTTGTTACTTTCATATACTAGTGGGAATTTTACATTATAGAACTTGGCTTGTATATTCCAATGATGGGCTTCCTCAAAATGCCCTAGGTCTTCGTGAGCAAGCAAGTTGGATGCACACCCACTTAGTTTCTTGTTGAGCATTCATACACTTATAGCTCTAGTGCATCCGTTGCATGGCAATCCCTACTCACTCACATTGATATCTATTGATGGGCATCTTCATAGCCCGTTGATACGCCTATTTGATGTGAGACTAACTTCTCGTTTTGTCTTCTCCACAACCACCATTCTATTCCACCTATAGTGCTATGTTCATGGCTGACGCTCATATATTGCGTGAGAAAAAGTTTGAGAACATCAAAAGTATGACACAATTGCTTGGCCTGTCATCGGGGTTGTGCATGATTTAAATACTTTGTGTGGTGAAGATAAAGCATACCCAGACTATATGATTTTGTAGGGATAAATTTCTTTGGCCATGTTATTTTGAGAAGACATGATTGCTTTGTTAGTATGCTTGAAGTATAATTATTTTTATGTCAATATTAAACTTTTGTCTTGAATCTTTTGGATGTGAACATTCATGCCACAATAAAGAAAATTACATTGAGAATTATGCTAGGTAGCATTCCACATCAAAAATTCTGTTTTTATCATTTACCTACTCGAGGACGAGCAGGAATTAAGCTTGGGGATGCTTGATACGTCTCCAACGTATCTATATTTTTTTATTGTTCCATGCTATTATATTATATGTTTTGGATATTTAATGGGCCCTATTATACACTTTTATATTATTTTTGGGACTAACCTACTAACCAAAGGCCCAGTGCAAATTCCTGTTTTTTTGCCTATTTCAGTGTTTCCCAGAAAAGGAATATCAAATGGAATCCAAACGGAATGAAACCTTCGGGAGAGTGATTTTTGGAACAAACGCAATTCAGCACACTTGGAGTGGACATCAAGGAAGCATCAAGGAGGCCACGAGGCAGGGAGGCACGCCCCCACCCTCGTGGGCCCCTTGTGGCTCCCCTGACCGACTTCTTTCGCCTATATATTCTCATATACCCCAAAAACATCCGAGAGCACCACGAAACCCTATTTCCACTACCGCAACCTTCTGTACGCAAGAGATCCCATCTTGGGGCCTTCTCCGGAGCTCCGCCGGAGGGGGAATCGATCATGGAGGGCTTCTACATCAACACCATAGCCTCTCCGATGATGTGTGAGTAGTTTACCACAGACCTTCGGGTCCATAGTTATTAGTTAGATGGATTCTTCTCTCTCTTTGGATCTCAATACAAAGTTCTCCTTGATCTTCTTGGGGATCTATTCGATGTAATTCTTTTTGTGGTGTGTTTATCGGAATCCAATGAATTTTGGGTTTATGATCAAGATTATCTATGAACAATATTTGGTTCTTCTCTGAATTATTTTATGTATGATTTGTTATCTTCGCAAGTCTCTTCGAATTATCAGTTTGGTTTGGCCTACTAGATTGATCTTTCTTGCAATGGGAGAAGTGCTTAGCTTTGGGTTCAATCTTGTGGTGTCCTTTCCCAGTGACATCAGGGGCAGGAAGGCACGTATTGTATTGTTGCCATCGAGGATAAAAAG
The DNA here is from genome assembly GCF_002162155.2 of Triticum dicoccoides. Taxonomy (NCBI): domain Eukaryota; kingdom Viridiplantae; phylum Streptophyta; class Magnoliopsida; order Poales; family Poaceae; genus Triticum; species Triticum dicoccoides. The sequence goes on along the minus strand of NC_041392.1, from coordinate 558,346,026 downwards.
ATGGGGTTTATATCATATTGCTTGAGTTTATCCCTCTACATCATGTCATCTTGCCTAATGCGTTACTCTGTTCTTATGAACTTAATACTCTAGATGCATGCTGGATAGCGGTCGATGTGTGGAGTAATAGTGGTAGATGCAGAATCGTTTCGGTCTACTTGTCGCGGACATGATGCATATATACATGATCATGCCTAGATATTCTCATAATTATGCACTTTTCTATCCATTGCTCGACAGTAATTTGTTTACCCACCGTAATACTTATGCTATCTTGAGAGAAGCCACTAGTGAAACCTATGGCCCCCAGGTCTATTTTCCATCATATAAGTTTCCAATCTATTTTACTTTGCAATCTTTAGTTTCAATCTATATCATAAAAATACCAAAAATATTTATCTTATTATCTCTATCAGATCTCACTTTTGCAAGTAGCTGCGTAGGGATTAACAACCCCTTTATCACGTTGGTTGCAAGGTTCTTATTTGTTTGTGTAGGTGCGAGGCGACTTGCGTGTAGTCTCCTACTGGATTGATACCTTGGTTCTCAAAAACTGAGGGAAATACTTACGCTACTTTGCTGCATCACCCTTTCCTCTTCAAGGGAAAACCAACACAGTGCTCAAGAGGTAGCAGGGAACGCAGTATTTCAAAAAAATCCTACGATCATGCAAGATCTATTTAGGAGATGCATATTAACAAGATGGGGAGAGTGTGTCTACGTACCCTTGTAGACCAAAAGCGGAAGCGTTTAGGAATGCGGTTGATGTAGTTGAATGTCTTCACGATCCAACCGATTCTTAGTACCAAACATACGACACCTCCGTGTTCTGCACACGTTCAGCACGATGACGTCCCTCGAGCTCTTGATCCAGTTGAGGACGAGGGAGAGTTCCGTCAACATGACGGCGTGGCGATGGTGATGATGAAGTTATCGGCGCAGGGCTTCACCTAAGCACTATGACGATATGACCGAGGTGGTAAACTGCGGAGGGGGCACCGCACACGGCTAAGAGATTGTCTGTTGTGCCTTTGGGGTGCCCCCTGAGGGAGTCCTGGATTAGGGGGTCCCTGGGCGTTCGGGCTATGTGACATGGGCCAGACTGGTGGGACGTGAAGATACAAGACAGAAGGCTTCCCCCATGTCTGGATGGGACTCTCCTTGGCGTGAAAGGCAAGCTTGGTGTTCAGATATGAAGATACCTTTCTGTGTAAACCAACTCTGTACAAACCCTAGCCCCCTCAGGTATCTATATAAACCGGAGGGTTTAGTCCATAGAGGCAGTCATAATCATACAGGCCATCTAGGGTTTAGCCATTACGATCTCGTGGTGGATCAACTCTTGTAACCCCTATACTCATCAAAGTCAATCAAGTAGGACGTAGGGTTTTACCTCCATCGAGAGGGCCCGAACCTGAGTAAACATCGTGTCCCCTGCCTCCTATTACCTTCGATCCTTAGACACACAGTTTGGGGGCCCCTACCTGAGATCTGCCAGTTTTGACATCGACATTGGTGCTTTCATTGAGAGTTCCTTTGTTCGTCGATGAAGGATCCGATGGCTCGTTTGATCATCCACAATGGTGCTGTTTCGGGGAAGATTTTCCATCCGGGTCAAATTTTCGTGTTCGGTGGCTTTGCGCTGCGAGCCAACTCGATTGGTCACCTTGAGCAGATCGACAATTATTCCCCTGGTCATCATATCAGTTTCAGGAACTTAAACTATGTCGCTGATATCCCAGGAGATTTGATCTTCGAAGGGTTCGCGGTCCCAATTGCCGCTCTGACCTTAGATCCAGAGCAGGCTGATAGGTCTGAAGACGGGAGTCTAGAGCCCGCCGGACTCTGTGCACTTATGGAGCTTGCTGCTGGAGAAGCACCAGACACTCCGCCAGACTCTAGGTCTGAACTCTCGAGGTCCGTGTCAAGCGGGCGCTGGCAGGAGACTCCGACTCCGGACAACCCCTTGAACTCTCGTTTCTCTGCCCAACCCTCACCTTTGAACGAGGCCCTGGACTTAATGCGATCACTCACCATTATGGAAGGATCGCTTCCAAACTACACCAAACCCAAACTAGGGGCTGAGAGCGGGGAATTTTGTGTCCCACCCACCACCCACTTCATAGCCACTGTCAAAGATTTAACCGACATGTTGGATTACGCCTCCGAAGACATCAACGGTATGGACGACGATGCTAGAGACGAACAAAGCCAAAACCCTCCGTTTACCGGATGATGGACGACCACCTCCACATACGACATGTATATGGTGGATACACCCAAGGAGGATGGCAATGACGACAAGTAGAATCCGGTTGAGGACAAGCCTAGCGAAGCACCTCCAAAACATCGACGCCAGCGACACCTCTCCAAATCGCATCGCCAAAAAGATACCAATACCGGCACCGAAGAGAATAACACTCTGGAGAACGCCGAAGACCCTAAAGCCCCCGTAGAGCCAACATCCGAAGAGGATGATTGGGAGGATGGGCAGGTAAAGCCCGACAATACTGTCGGGAGCGAGGACTCGGAGGATAGTAATTACCTACCGATATCCGAAGAGGATGTGAGCCTCGGCGACGAAGACTTCATCGTGCCAGAGGAACCCCTTGAACAAAAGCGCTTTAAGCACCGACTAATCGCCACTACGAGAAGCTTGAAAAAGAGGCAGCAACCGCTTCAAGCTGATCAGGATTTGCTCAATGATAGATGGACTAACGCCCTGGTAGCCGAGGAATACGGCATCGCACCCCCAAAGAGCTACCTGAAGCGTAAGCTACTGCCACAATTTAACGGCAAGGACTCAGAGCCCATACCGCCAATGTGCGATGCTGATAGACCTGACCGACCGCTGCGTGGCCCGGATAGAGTAGCCGCTCAAGCCGAACACCACCCCGCACCACCTCTCCATAAAGGCAGAGAAACAGCGGCCCCAGGATACACCTATGACCTACGACAAGACCTAGACAATAGAGCCTGTCAAACCAGATCAATATACAGATCAAGGGGGGCATGCTCCAACGCGCGAGGATGGCTATCAGACTTGGCGTGACAAAAAAAACCTCACACGGGCCGAAAACCGCATACGGCCTCCATCTGAACTACGCTGCGACGTCGCCCGGTACAGATGCGCCGCACACCCCCTATGCTTCACCGACGAAGTAATGGAACATCAGTTCCCGGAAGGGTTTAAACCCGTTAACATCGAATCATATGACGGCACTACAGATCCCGCAGTCTGGATAGAAGATTTTCTTCTCCATATTCACATGGCTCGCGGTGATGATCTACATGCCATCAAGTACCTCCCGCTCAAATTAAAGGGACCATCTCGGCACTAGTTAAACAACATCCCAAACAATTCTATTGGCACATGGGAAGATCTAGAAGATGCCTCCGGAGACAACTTCCAGGGTACTTATGTATGGCCCCCAGACGCCAATGACCTCAGTCACATAGTTCGGCACCCCGGAGAGTCAGCCCGGAAACTATGGTCAAGGTTCTTAACTAAAAAGAACCAAATAGTCGACTGTTCGGATGCCGAAGCCCTAGTGGCCTTCAAACACAACATCTAGGATGAATAGCTCGTCCGACACCTCGGCCAAGAGAAGCCAAAGTCCATGGCAGCCCTTACAGCACTCTTGACCCGCTTTTGCGCTGGAGAGGATAGCTGATTAGCCCGCAACAACAATGGTACCAGTGACGCAGGTACCTCTAAAACCAGAAATGGCAATGGCAGGCCTCGACGCAACAAACACAAGCGTCGGAGCAACAATGATAATACCGAAGACACAACGGTCAACGCTAGATTCAGTGGCTCTAAATCCAGTCAATGGGAAAAGGCCATTCAAAAAGAATAAAGGTGGTTCATCTAACTTGGACCGAATACTCGATCGACCTTGCCAGATTCATGGCACCCTAGACAAGCCTACCAACCATACCCATAGAAGCTGGTGGGTCTTCAAACAGGCTGGTAAGCTGAATACCGAACATAAGGAGAAGGGGTCGCCTAGCGAGGACGACGACGACGAACCCCATCTGCCGAATACAGGGGGACAGATGAAATCCCCCCCCCCCCGAAGTCAAAACAGTGAATATGATATACACTACTCATATCCCCAAACGGGAGCACAAGCGCACTCTGAGGGACGTCTACGCGATAGAGCCAGTCGCCCCAAAATTTAACCCATGGTCATCCTGCCCGATCACTTTCGACCGCAGAGACCATCCGACTAGTATCCGTCATGGAGGCTCGGCTGCATTGGTCCTCGATCGAATTATCGATGGATTCCACCTTACGCGAGTCCTCATGGACGGCGGTAGCAGTCTTAACTTGCTCTACTAGGACACGGTCCATAAAATGGGTATTGATTCATCAAGAATCAAACCCACCAAAACTACCTTTAAAGGAGTAATACCTGGAGTAGAGGCCCATTGCACAGGATCAATCACATTGGAAGTTGTCTTCGGCTCACCAGACAACTTCCAAAGCGAAGACTTGATCTTCGACATCGTCCCCTTCCGCAGTGGCTATCATGCACTGCCCGGACTAACCGCGTTCGCTCGCTTCAATGCGATCTCGCACTATGCCTACCTCAAACTCAAGATGCCCGGACCCCGCGGTGTCATAATAGTCAATGGGAACACAGAGCGCTCTCTCCATAATGAGGAGCACACTGCGGCCCTTGCAACGGAAGTCCATAATGGCCTTATCAAGCCAAATATTACATCGGCAGTCAAGCCGCCGGAAACTGTTAAACGCGTCCGGACCACCCTGTAGAGCGACGATCAAGACCGTCGGGAGCTCGATTAGCAGTTCGGCCTCCATCTCAGCCCCAACCGCATCGCGGCATATGTACCACGCGTACATAACTGCACCCTGGAGATACCATGGGCAAAGACGGAGGCATATTAAAAATAAAATCCACAATACGCCTCGACCCTATGTATACCCTCATATCATTTCTCCTTTTCTTATTATTTCTTTTTCAGGTTCCCTAAACCCACGTCAATTTTTGATGGTACCAAGGGCACCGTTTCCAGTCCCTTTATGAGAAACCGATCGTCGATCCTCTTGAAGGATCACACACCAAGGAGTAACGCTGCGCAGACGTGCGGCAGAGTATCTAAAGGATCTTTAACGATCGCCTCTTCCTCTTTAGGACCCGTACACAACTTTCCCTGGTATTCAGCATGTAAAATAGGCTGGATACATGTCGCATTATTTGTAAAAAATACGTTTTGACGTATCAATCAGACTATAATGGAAACAGTCTTTCGCCCAGCGTACTCGGTACCGGCTTACTTCCTAATTTGTATTCATTCTTTCTTTTTTCATCTGATTGCCATGTACACCTTGGTACGACCTAAATCGCCAAGGGCTCCATTAGGCCACGTACATGTCTTAAAATAAAATAAGTCCAAAACACTTTTGTAGCAAATTCGGCGTCACGAATATAGCATTACATGTGTCGGCTCCAAATCATGTCTTTGGTCAATAGTTGGGTTGCCTGGCTCCTGTGGTTATTGCCTTACATTCCGCTTTTTTGGCTAAGGCAGCAAAGGGAGAACTACTGCGATTGTGTTTCCGGCTCATCCGGATAAACACCTCAGTAGAGAAAGCCGAAAACTGACTGTCATGGTGCGGCGGGAGCTAGTCAGCTATTCGGCGACTAACTACAAATCTCTTGCGATTTTGCCCGCATTATGCGAAGGACCGGTCTATGCCCGGTCAGGCGTCTACAACACCCAAGTTCGGAAAATCGAGCAACACCAGGGGATGCGCCTATAAACCTCATTGTCAAACTCCTATGGCTAAGTGAGAGCAATAAAGCCACATAGTCTGATTGCCTGATTCACTGCACTGACACCTCCTTCAAGGACCACGCTGGTTGGGTCAAGTGTGTCTAGGTGCCATTCCGAACACCCCCGTACTACCTACGTGGGGGCTGAAGCCGACGACTGGCCAACTCTCAGATACCGTAAATGGCCGCACAAGAGGAAAGGGTTTCAAAATACACATTATACATAAGCCTTGTTTTATAATACAAAGTATGGGCATTACAGGTACATTCATTCGAAAAATAGCGTCCTTCGAACACTGGCCCTCTACAATGCGGGAACCCTCCAAGACTTCATCGAAATACCGCTCAGGCGTGCGGTGCTCTTTTCTCGCGGGCGGTCCCTCGGTTGCCAGCTTTGCAGCGTTCATCCTCGCCCACTGCACTTTGACACAGGCGAAGGCCATCCGAGCACCTTCGATACAGGCCGACTGCTTTATGACATCAAGCCGGGGCAAGCACTGATGAGCCGCTTCACAAGCCTGGAGTAACTAACGGGTATGGGTTCGGCTGGCCAAAGTCGGACTATAACATCCTTCATGGCTAGTTCGGCCACCCTATGCAGCTCGGTCAGCTGCTTCAGTTGATTGCTAAAGGGCACAGGATGCTCTGGTGCAAGGTACTGCAACCAGAACAGCTTCTCCGTTGAACTCCCCTCTTCGGCTCGGAAGAACTCCGCAACATCGGCAATACTCCGCGGTAGATCCACAAAAGCCCTTGGAGAGCTCCAAACGCGGGCCGGTAATATGTACCTCCTCCTTACAAATTTGCTTTGCATGTTAAAGGCCTTACCCGCCGTGATCTGCTTTGCTTCTTGGATCTCCTGACAGGCGCCTTGGGCTTCAACCCGGGATGCCTTCACGTTTTGGAGGGCCTCAAAAAGTTCGGAATCTCGATCTGAAAGCTTGCGCTCCATGGACTCACATTTTCCTATGGCATCCTTGAGCTCTTGTTGAACTTCCTCCACCCGTGATTCATGCTTATGGCGGGCGGCTCATTCCCCCTCAGCCTCCTTCTTGGCCTCGGCCAGTGCATTTTTTAGGGTCTTGACCTCAGACGCATCAACTGTGAGCGTAATTACAAAACTCAGCAAGATAGCACAACAACAAGCCATATCATATCAAATGTGAATCGCATACCTTGCTTCTCCGCCAAAAGTTTGTTGGTGTGGATGAGCTCTTCATTGGCCCGCTCTAGCCGCCGCTTTAGTTCGGAAACTTCATCGGCATGGGTGGTTGCCACCAACTTCGATGCCTGTTTGTTCAAATACACATGTATGTTAATCTCCTGCGAAATATTCGATCCTCTGTTCGGCTTTTTCTTCGCGAACGCCGAACAAAGTCTCAGGGGCTACTGACTATACATAGGCATTCTGTTTATTTAAACCACGTACCTCAAAGCCTATTAGAAGGCTAGTTGTCAGTGTCAAAACCGGCGGATCTCGGGTAGGGGGTCCTGAACAGTGCATCTAAGGCGGATGGTAACAGGAGGCAGGGGACATGATGTTTTACCTAGGTTCGGGCCCTCTTGATGGAGGTAAAACCCTACGTCATGCTTGATTATTCTTGATAATATGACTAGTACAAGAGTTGATCTACCACGAGATCGGAGAGGCTAAACCCTACAAGCTAGCCTATGGTGTGATTGTATGTTGTCCTACAGACTAAACCCTCTGATTTATATAGGAGGGGGCTAGGGTTACACAGAGTCGGTTACAAGGAAGGAGATCTACATATCCGTATTGCCAAGCTTGCCTTCCACGCCAAGGAGAGTCCCATCCGAACACGGGACGAAGTCTTCAATCTTGTATCTTCATAGTCCAATAGTCCGGCCAAAGCATATAATCCGACTGTCTGGATACCCCCTAATCCAGGACTCCCTCAGTAGCCCCTGAACCAGGCTTCAATGACGATGAGTCCGGCGCGCAGATTGTCTTCGGCATTGCAAGGCGGGTTCCTCCCCCGAATACTTCATAGAAGATTTTGAACACGAGGATCGTGTCCGGCTCTGCAAAAAAATTCCACATACTACCATAGAGAGAATAATATTTCCACAAATCTAATCTGCTGACGTACCCCGTAGCGTGACATCACACCACAGCGAGGTCTTTAGTCGAATCATTTTTCATAACCTATCTCAGCATGTTTCACGAGGCGGTTTCCTTGGCATGTCTTGTCGAAGCAGAGATCGTGTCCCCTTATTACGGGATTCCCATCAATACGGACGCGGGTAACCCAACCGCGCCATCAATTACGGCGCTTGGGGGATAAGCGAGTTTTACCAGGTTGGTGGGGGCGCATAGTTTTGTCCGCCCTTATAAAGGGATAAGGTCTCACCTTTTTCTACCCACGCCTTCTTCCTCCTTGCTCATCCATTCTCGTGCACTCGAGCTCCAGCGCCCAAGTCCACATCCTCCTCCTCAACTCTCTCCAAACATGTCCGGAGCGGGATGCAAGTGGATGGCCTCCTCCATCACGGAGGGACACATCAAAAAGCTACATGGAGCCGGATACCTAGCCGCGGATATCGCGCACCGGCTGCCAGCCGCGGGGTAGATCGTCCCTACCCCGGAACCTCACGAAAGGGTGGTTTTCCTCCCCCACTTCGTCCGCGCACTGGGGTTTCCCCTCCATCCATTCGTCCGCGGCCTCATGTTCTATTATGGGCTGGACTTTCATGATCTAGCCCTGAATTTCATCCTCAACATCTCGGCGTTCATCGTCATGTGCGAGGCTTTCCTCCACATTCGCCCCCACTTTGGCCTATGGCTGAAGACTTTCAATATCAAGCCGAAGGTAGTAGGCGGCCAACAATCGGAATGCGGCAGAGCCATGGTGAGCAAAATGCCCAACGTTACATGGCTCGAGGGCTCCTTTGTGGAGACCATAAAGGGGTGGCAATCGGGGTGGTTCTACATCACCGAGCCGCGCGACACCAACTGGGTGGCGGCCCCCGAGTTTCGATCCGGAATTACCACGCGGCTCACTTCCTGGAAGGAGAAGGGCCTATCTTGGGGCTCATCGGTGGAGCTGGACAGACTCTAGAAGTGTATCCGGAACATGACAAGCAAGAAGCTTAAGCTTGTCAACATAGTCCAGGTCATGCTCTTCGGCCGGATCCTCCCGTGCCAACAATGGGCTTTCAACTTGTGGGAGTTCGACCCGGCCCAGCACCAGACTTTGCGCGAGCTCTTTGACACGATGCATAAGGATGTCTAGAAGGTGCTATTCAAGGGCGCCGAGGTCCCCCCTTCTCTTACCGAGGACCGCGGGCTAAGCGTGAAGCGCCCTGTGAATCTGGTAAGCTCTGTGCATAGGGTACTTATTTCCCATAGCTTAACCATGTGCGGGGTCTGAGCTCCCATGCCTTTGATAGGACTGGGTGGAGACATCGGAGCAGATTAACTGCCCGGCCCCTCTGCCCGAAGACCCCGCAGATGCTCTCCTGACGGAGATGCCGACTCCGGCTCCTTATGTGGTGCCGGAGAAGACCAAGAAGAAGGCCAAGGGAACCCGAAAGAGTTCCCGGCGCCAGGTGGTATTGGACTCATCGTCCGATAACTCCAAGACGCACTCCTCCCGTGAAAATGAGGAGGAGGAAGATGAAGACTCTCTCCCTCCAACCGGGGGAGACAAGAAAAGGAAGGCCGCCCCAACTGGGGAGGCCTAGGGGTCCAAGAAGGGAAGGACTCTCCTTCCAGACTGTTCCACCACCGCTGCCGACGGCGAAGACGAGTGGTTACTCAGGGCGAAGCCCCTGGCGAAGTTGTAAGTATTCGGATACCAGAGTAACTCATAGCATACTTTTATTGCACTGCTTCCCCTAATCGTCGAATATGATCACGCAGTCCGCCCCGAGCCCGTATCGACGTACCCTCGTCGGACGGTTCCTTGGACTCGTCAGATATGGATAGCGATCCACTTCCATCTACCTCCTCTCCTCTCCCTACGTACAATGTGGAGGTATTGTCTCAAGGGGCACCGAAACGAGGGGAGATAGTCCCGGAGGCGCCTCAAGGCGACCTTCCGGACTCCAGGAGCAAAGGGAGCAAGGCTCCCAAGGGCTCCTAGTTCGGCCCTCAGCCAAACACCGTGCCGGAACCTCCAGTGGTTCCGGACTTGGGCAGGCGGTCCCCTTCCAAGAGGGGCAGGCCGTCCGTGCCGGTGACCTCTGTCCATCCAGAGGCACCGGACGACCTGCTGGGAGCGCTTCGCGGCGCTTCCATCGACGAAGAGCACCGCACTATTATGAGTGCGGTGATCAAGAAGGTTCAGTCCGCCAAGACCGGACTGACTGAAGCCTGTGCCAGCCTTCTAAGAAGCTTGGAGGTAAGTATTTAAAATATAGGAAAAATATTACCGCATAGATAGTATCCCCTGATGCTCTGTTTGGTGTTCACAAAGAAAAGCCGAATAGAGGATCAAATAATATCTGCAGGAGTCTAATATAAGTATGTCTATATGCGTATGCAGGCTTCACTGCTAACCTCTGCCGCATTGACTGCAGAGGTCACCGCACTGAAGCAGAACCTCGAGCGGTCCGAGAAAGAGCTCAACCTTGCCAAGAGGCAGCTCGAGGATAACAAAGGTAAGTAATGCCTTGTCCATATATATATAAGGTGCAGTTGCGAAATGATAGGATCATGATGGATGTACCAGCGGCCATGACCGAAGTGGCAACCCTGAAGCAAGCGCTATCCGAGGCCGAAAACAAAGCGGCCAAGGAGCGCACCAAGCGGGAAAGACAAGAGGCATGGATGGACGAGGTGCAGCAAGAGCTCCAGGCTCTCGTGAAGAAGCACGAGGCTTTGGAGCTTGACTCAAAGACGCGAGAGTCCGAGCTTGCCGCGGCCCTCGAGAGCACAAAGCATGCCAAGGCTGAAGCCCAAAAGGCCCTCCAGGAAATTGAGGCGATGAGGAAGATAGCGGCGGGTAAGGCATTCAATATGCAAAGCAAGCATGTGAAAGTAAATTACTTGTTACTTACCCGAGTCCGGAGCTCTCCAGGAGCATTTGCAGATTTGCCCCGTAGCGTGTCGGATGCCGTGAAATATTACCAGGCCGAGGAGGGAACCTCGATGGAGAAGTTGTTCTGGTCTCAGTATACTGGGACCGAACATCCGATGCCTATGAGCGACCAGCTGAAGCAACTGGTCTAGCTGCACAAGGCAGCCGAACAGGCCATGAAGGGCCTTATAGTCCGGATGTGGCCTGACGACTCCCTTCCCAACAGCTACTTCGGCCTGGTGAGGCGGCTTGTGGATGCCTGCCCACGGCTGGAGGTCATAAAGCGGTCCGTCTGCATCGAAGGTGCCTGTCGGGCTTTTGCCCATGCAAAGGTGCACTGGGCCAAGATGGACGCTGAGAAGCTGGTGAAGGAGGGGCCACCGCAGGGCAAGGAGCATCGCCACCCCCAAAATGTATTATGGGGGTGTCCTAAAGGGTGGCCGTCTTGTGGCGGACAAGTGTGCGAAGGATGTAATATTTGAATGAACTCGCTCGTGTGATCCTGTATTATGAAAACTTGTTCATATGCGCTATGCAACGCTTGTTTGAATTTGAAATATTACCTTCTGTGCGGCTGTTTATCAAATCTAAGAGATGGCCAGTCGTCGGCTTCTTACCCCATGCCACGAGTGCTGGGGTGTTCGGGATAAATCTGAGCACTCTTTTTCCCATTGTTGGGTCCTTCGAGGGAGGCGCTCAGCTCAACGAACAAGGCAATCATACTATAATGCTTTATCAGTCTCACTTAGACATAGAAGTCTACAATTTTAAATTTTGGTGAAGCCCCTAGTATTCGGAAGGACGAATTCGGGGTGCCATACACGCCTTAAGCCGGACAAAGCCGACTCCTCGCTCTAAGCGGCATAAGTCTTCAGGGACTCGAGACCTCTCGAACAGCGACCAGCTCTCACCTTATCATGACAGTCAGTTTTAGCTTTCTCTACTGAGGTGCTTAGCCCAGATGAACCGGGGCACAATTGCAGTAGTTCTCCCGGTGCTACCTTAGCTGATATAGCGGAACATAAGGTACCAAAACATGGGAGCCGGGCAAACCCAACTATTGACCCAAGAAATGATTCGGAGCTGATGCATATAATGCTATAAGTTCAGGGTGTCGCACTGTCGAAAGTGTTCGGACTTCTCACACCGTATTATGGGGTATGCTTAAGCCCCTGGCGTATTGGCCGTACCATAGTGTACGGGTGCTAAATGTCATGAATGAACATATATATATATATATATATATATATATATATATATATATATATAAAGAAAGAAAGAATAGAGAATGCGGTAATAGTCTAGTGCTATGCATTGTTTATTCAAAAAGATGCGTCGAAGCAGAATGATACAAGTAGTGCGATAAGCAAAAAGTAGGACTATTTGACATGTCCCCTCCAAGGGCAACCTGAGGAATGGTATTTAAAGTAAGTATTTCACTCGTTATCGGAGACCACCTAGGAGTTCCATGGTGCGACGTACCTTTTTGCCTCCTTGGTTGTTGCATCGTGTGTCCGGCAATCATACTGCCAGACGGGGTTTCCAGAGATTAAAGTCCTGAAAGAGAGAAAAATAACAAAACGGGAAACCCCTAGTGCGGTTGAGCCGCGTCTTGGTACGTGCCGTAGTCGTGCCCCCCTCCCCACCTGTGCCCATGGTATTTTCAATGCGTAATTATGTACGCGTGGCACGGATTTCGCCGTTTGGCTGGTACTGGGGTGGGGGCCGCATTGCTATGCAAGCTCGGAACGTGCCAGGTGGTCTTGTTGCCGATTACTCCGGGCACACTTGAAGGTTTCCGGGTCTTTAATCGCCGAACTGATGGATTGCCTTAAGAGGCTTCTTTGCGCTTCTGTTGCGAGGGCCGCAGTGTGCTCCTCCGTGCGGAGAGAGCACTCTGTGTTTTGATTGACTGTGATGACCCCCCGAGGTCCTGGCATATTGAGCTTGAGGTATGCATAATGCGGTACCGCATTGAATCTTGCAAATGCGGTTCGCCTGAGCAGTGCATGACAGCCACTGCGGAACAGAACTATATCGAAGATTAACTCCTCGCTTCGGAAGTTATCCGGGGATCCGAAGACCACTTTCAGTGTGACTGAGCCTGTGCAATGGTCCTCTACACCTGGTATGACGCCTTTGAAGGTCGTTTTTGTGGGTTTGATCCTTGAGGGGTCTATACCCATTTTGCACACTGTGTCCTGATAAAGCAGGTTCAGGCTGCTGTCGCCGTCCATAAGGACTCGAGTGAGGTGAGATCCATCGATGATTGGGTCTAGGACTAGTGCAGCGAATCCACCATGACGGATACTAGTGGGGTGGTCCCTGCGATCAAAGGTGATCGAATAGGAGGACCATGGGTTGAACTTTGGGGCGACTAGCTCCAACGCATATACATCCCTTAACGCACGCTTCCGCTCCCTCTTGGGGATGTGGGTTGCGTATATCATGTTCACCGTCCGCACTTTTGGGGGGGACCTCTTCTGTCCTCCGGTGTTTGGCTGCCGGGGCTCCTCCTCGTCATCGCTATGTGACCCCTTATCTTTGTTTTCGGCATTTAACTTGATGACCTGCTTGAACACCCAACATTCCCTGTTGGTGTGGTTGGCTGGCTTGTCGGAGGTGCCATGTATTTGGCACGAGCGATCGAGTATTCGGTCCAAACTGGACGGGCCCGGAGTGCTTCTTTTGAATGGATTTTTCCGCTGACCGGGTTTAGAGCCTCTGAATCCGGCATTGACTGCCGTATCCTCGGTATTATCGTTGTTGATGTGGCGCTTGTGTTTGTTGCGACGTGACCTGCCATTGCCATCTTTGGTATCCGAAGTACCATGGTTCTTTGATATATTATTGCTGCGAGCCAGCCAACTGTCTTCTCCCGCGCAAAAGCGGGTCATGAGTGTCGTGAGGGCTGCCATAGATTTCAGCTTTTCCTGGCCAAGGTGCCGGGCGAGCCACTCGTCGCGGATGTTGTGCTTAAAAGCTGCTAGGGCCTCTGCATCCGGACAGTCGACGATTTGATTTTTCTTTGTTAGGAACCGTGTCCAGAATTGCCTGGCCGATTCCTCTGGCTGCTGAATTATGTGGCTCAAGTCATCGGCATCTGGTGGTTGCACATAAGTGCCCCTGGAAGTTGTCGAGGAATGTGGCTTCCAGATCTTCCCAACAGCCAATGGATTCTGCTGGCAGGCTGTTGAGCCAATGCCGAGCTGGTCCTTTTAGCTTGAGTGGGAGGTATTTGATGGCATGTCACCACGGGCATGTTGATGTGTAGGAGGAAGTCCTCGATCCATACCGCTGGATCTGTTGTGCATTCGTATGATTCGATATTTACGGGTTTGAAACCCTCTGGGATTTGGTGATCCATTACTTCGTCTGTGAAGCATAGGGGGTGTGCGGCGCCTCTGTATTGGGCTATGTCGCGACGCAGCTCAAATGAGTCTTATCCGCTGTGTACGGCCCGGCCGGATTTACTTTTATTATATCCGGTGTGATGGTTATCGTCCTGCATTGTGGTGCGCCCTCGTGATCCGTAGATCGATCTTGCATGTTTTGCTTTGTCCTCCAATACGTCTCGCAGGTCTAGCGTGTTTCTCCATGCCTTGACATTTTTATTTGAGTGGCGTCGGGGTGCAGGCTAAGCTTTTGGCTGAAATGCCTCTCTGTCGCAGCCACGAGGTGGCCGATCAGCCGCGTCATACGCTCGGGATGTAGGTTTTAATGCTTCCTCCTCCAGTCAGGGTAGCAACCTGCGCTTTGGGTAACTCTTGGAGGGGCGTTCGAGTTCATATTACTCGGCCGCGAGGACTTCATTCCATCTGTCAGCTAGCAAATCTTGATCAGCTTGAAGCTGTTGTTGCTTTTTCTTAAGGCTATTTGCCGTGGCTATAAGCCGGCTCTTGAAGCGCTCTTGCTCGACGGGATCCTCATGCACGACAAATTCATCATCATCGAGGCTTGCCTCGTCTTCGGAGGGAGGCATGTAATTATCATCCTCTGCCTCTCCATCTGGCGCTCTCTCGGGAGGGCTGGCTTCTCCATCCTCCTGCTCTAAATCTTGCTGGAGGGGATTGTTGTCGTCTTCGGCACTGTCCAGAGTGCTATTATCTCCTGTGCCGGTGTCACCGCTTTTGCTTTGGCGAGACTTAGAGTGGCGCCGCTGACGCCGGCGCTTGGGTTGCTTCTTGGAGGGGTCATCCTCCGCTGTCTCGTCGCCATTGCCTTCTTTGGGTGTGTCCACCATGTATATATCATATGATGAGATGGCTGTCCAGTGCCCTATGGGCAGTGGTTCCTCTTTGTCTCCCGCATCGTCGTCCATACCATCGATGTCTTCGGAGTCGAAGTAGAGCATGTCGGTCCGATTGTCGACAGTGGCTACTAAGTGGGTGGTGGGTGGGCGGCGAATTTCTTCATCATCCGCATCCCAATCCTGCCGAACATAGTTCAGCCAGGACTCTCCTGATAGGGAGAGAGACCTTAATGAGTTCAGTATGTCGCCGAAGAGCGAGTGCTGAAAGATATCCGCGGAGGTGAACTCCATGATCGGCACCCAGTTGGGTTCGATAGACACGGGCGCAGGCGGTCCGGAGTCCATGGCCGGGGAAGAATCCGGCAGTTCGGCATCACAGCTCCCGTGAAGGGTAAGGTCGATACTCGGCTCAATCGCCACTGAGAAAACGGCCTCCGTGGCGGGGTCTATCCACCCATCCATGGATGGCGCGATTGGCTCCAAATTGAGGGTCGGAGCGGTTGCCGGTGCGGTCTCCTGAACACTGTCTGATGGTAGAGCTAGATCGTGCTCATCGTGACCATGCGGCGCACTCGGCAGGGGCTCGAACTCGTCGAAGATCAAGTCTCCGCGGATGTCGGCCGTGTAGTTTAAGCTTCCAAACCTAACCTGGTGGCCAGGGGCGTAACTCTCGATCTGCTCCATATGGCCAAGCGAGTTGGCCTGCAGTGCGAAGCCGCCGAATACAAAGATCTGTCCGGGGAGAAAAGTCTCCCCCTAGACTGCGTCGCTATCGATGATCGAAGGAGCCATCCAGCCTAACGGTGACGACATAGAGGAACTCTCAATGAAAGCACCAATGTCGGTGTCAAAACCGGCGGATCTCGGGTAGGGGGTCTCGAACTATGCATCTAAGGCGGATGGTAACAAGAGGCAGGGGACGCGATGTTTTACCCAGGTTCGGGCCCTCTTGATGGAGGTAAAACCCTACGTCCTGCTTGATTATTCTTGATAATATGGGTAGTACAAGAGTTGATCTACCATGAGATCGGAGAGGCTAAACCCTAGAAGCTAGCCTATGGTGTGATTGTATGTTGTCCTACGGACTAAACCCTCCGGTTTATATAGGCACCGAAGGGGCCTAGGGTTACACAGAGTCGGTTACAAGGAAGGAGATCTACATATCTGTATTGCCAAGCTTGCCTTCCACGCCAAGGAGAGTCCCATCCGGACACGGGACGAAGTCTTCAATCTTGTATCTTCATAGTCCAACAGTCCGGCCAAAGGATATAATCTGGCTGTCCGGATACCCCCTAATCCAGCACTCCCTCACTAGTAGAGGCCTCGTTCAATCCGCTCTTAGCGGACCAAACCTTTTCAACCACCGCACCCATAAGGGTACGGTGTTCTTCAATGATGGAGGCACTCTGAAGCGCTTCCATTAGAGTGTCCAGCGCCTCTGGATTGACAGATGTCACCATAGGAGTTGGCGCACCCCCTTCTTTCGAAGGAGCCTGCTCGCCTAATTCCGGAGCCATAGTGGCCTTCGGAATGATATTTTGTTGGGGGCCGAATTGGGCATGGCCCCCGTTGCCAGTCTCCATGGGGGTTCGCTCCCCCATGTTTTCGGTTGCAGAGGTATCACCCTCTGACGCCACCTTGACGGCTTCCCGCACCTCTCCGTGTCCTGGAGAGGCCCTTCGGGACAACACTTCGGTGTTGGCCGTAGCAGTGGGTGGACAGGCCGATGGAGGCGACTCACTCGCCATCATGTCAGAACCCAGTGAATTCCTAGAGGATGATGATTGCCAGGGGAGATCGCGGGCCGGACTACAATACATGATTCTGTGCATTGGAATCACAAGGCATAAAGCCGGATATATACATTATCCTTAAATACTTACGATTCGGCTGAGGGCTTCGGCCTGGGGTTCCATTCGGGCATGGCTTTGGCATCCGATTATGAATCGTCTGAAAGGAAAAGTTTCCCCTTCTTGGACGCTTTTGCCTCTAGATCTGCAAAAGCTCCCCTTTTATTCTACCCCCCTTAGGGGGAGAATTTTTCTCCTCCTCTTCCTCCTCATTTTCATCGTGGGAGGAGAGAGCTTCAGTATCTTCAGATGTAATGTCCGAAGTACCTTTTCGGTGAAGGCCACTTCAGACCTTCTAGCCCTTCTTTTCCAGCGCCTGGTACGGCGCCGGAACCAACATCTTCGTCAGAAGAGGTATAGCTGGGTCCTCCGCCAGGGGAGCCGGACAATTGATCCACTCCGACTTCTTCGTCCAGCCCTAGGAGACAAGGGGAGGGGTTAGACTTACCCCTTGGATCTACAAATCGAGGATATGATTAGAAATCCGAAAGACTTACTAGAGTGGCTGGGTGAGCGCAGTCATGGCCGAGGTCTTCGGTCGTTGGCGGCCATGATGTTTGGGCCTTGAACATCAGTTCCCATATATCTTCGTGCTTCATGCCTAAGAACCACTACAAGGTTCAAGGACTTGCCGGATCAAACTCCCACATATTGGAAGCCCATCATTGGCAGGGAAGAATTCGGCGAAATAGCATCACCTGGATCATGCTGGCGAGGCTGGTGTTCTTGTCCACCATGCTCTTGACACGCTTTTGCAGTTTCATCACCTCATCGGATGATGCCCCATCTAGGCCCTTCTTGAGACATGATGTGAGCCGCATTGGCGGACCAGTTTTGAACTTAGGAGTGGCGGCTCATGAGGCGTCGCGAGGTTCCGTAACATAGAACCACTCCTGTTGCCACCCCTTCACAGTCTCTATGAAGGTCCCCTTGGGCCAGCTAACATTAGGGATCTTGCTCACCATGGCGCCGCCGCACTCTACATGTTAGCCCTCGACCACCTCCGGCTTAACATTGAATACCTTGAGCCATAGGCTGAAGTGGGGGGATGCGGAGTGTCGGTGTCAAAACCAGCGGATCTCGGGTAGGGGGTCCCGAACTGTGCTCTGAGGTTGATGGTAACAGGAGACAGGGGACACGATGTTAATCCAGGTTTGGGCCCTCTTGATGGAGGTAAAACCCTGCGTCCTGCTTGATTAATATTGATGAGTATGGGGGTTTACAAGAGTTGATCTACCATGAGATCGTAATGGCTAAAACCCTAGAAGTCTAGCCTATGTGATTATGATTGTCTCCACAGACTAAACCCTCCTGGTTTATATAGACACCGGAGGAGACTAGGGTTATACAAAGTCGGTTACAGAGAAAGGAATCTTCATATCCGAATGCCAAGGTTGCCATCCACACCAAGGAGAGTCCCATCCAGACACAGGTGAGAGTCTTCGGTCTTGCATCTTCATAGCCCATTAGTCCGGCCCATGTCCAATAGGCCGGACGCCCGAGGACCCCTTAGTCCAGGACTCCCTTAGTAGCCCCCGAACCAGTCTTCCAATGACGATGTGTCCGACGCATAGGTTGTCTTCGGCATTGCAAGGCGGGTTCCTCCTCCCATGTGTCGGCGAATACGAGAGGTCATAGTTTTTTGCACATATCACCCTGACCATACAAGAAAGGCGCCTATTTAAAGAGATTAGATCTCAGATCCATTCCACACCCTGCGAAAAAATCCTCAGAGCTCGCTAGGAGAAACCACTCCAACATGGCTAGCGTTCCCAGTTCTTCCTCCCGCCCCCACGGCTCCAAAAAAGGTGATTGGGAGAGATGTTCCATTTCTAACGGTCAGCTGATGAAGCTGCAAAAATAGGGCTTTCTTCCCCCCACGGATCTAGTCTCCGTCCGAGCAGGATCAACGTCCTTCAATGGCGGGGTTCAGGTGGAGAATTTCCCCAATCCATCCAGGGGAAAGAGTGTGCTTCGCTCCCTACTTGCTAAGGGGTGTTGGATTTCCAATCCACCCATTCCTCCGAGGACTTCTAGAGTATTATGGCCTCCAACTCACAATTTTACTCCTGCCTCCATCCTACACATTGTGGGTTACATTACTCTTTGTGATCTATTCCTGGGCTGTGAGGCCCATTTTGAGTTATGGAGGAAACTATTCTGCCTCGTCCCTCGTAACCAAGGGGGATCAATATTCGAAGTGTGAGGAGCCGAGGTATGGGGCATCGCCGGGACCGGATACCTATCCGGCACGCCGAAGAAGGCATCCGAAGAGTGGCCTTCTGAATGGTTCTATATTGACGATGTCGCTCTTCCTGACCCAGTCCGGATGGGTCTCCCCAAATTTTCAAGTGCTCCATTGAAGAAACACCACAGCTGGCGCCCTTGGAGCCTCGAGGAGGAGGATAGCGCGGAAGTCAGTCAGTTGATGGGCAAGATTAAGATGCTCGCCCAGTCCGGATTATCAATAGTTGAGGTAATGGCGATTTCTATAGTGCGTGGGGGGGGGGGGTCCAACCACTCCAATACAGAGGGCTTCCCATGTGGCACTATAATGGGGAAGATGACGCCTCACGCTGCGGTGGAAAGGGTCCGAAAACCCCTGCTGCTTTGGCCAAACTATTGGCCGAACTGCACAAAGGGGAGAAGGAGGAGTTCACTCGTCTCCAATGCCGAGATGGATTTTCCATGTATAATCCTCCTAGCTGCGTAAGTTCCAATTCCACCATTTTACTCAATCCTCTCCCCGAATCATTTCTAATGGATAGTAACCTATCCACATGCAACAGGAATGGCGGAAGGCTACCGAGGGGATCCATAGCGCCGCCCCCATCCGGAGGGTCACAACCGGGACCTTGACCCCGGATTCGAAGAGGATCCGGACATATTTGTGGAGCTTGAAAATGGAGTGTTCTACCAGACGAGCTATGATGGTATGGAAGTGCCCATCATTGCCGATTATCCCGGCCTCCTCCCTGCTTCGCATGTAAGTAATTTTAGCAGACACCTTCTTTGAAAGAGCTTCCTTATTATGCCTCACCCACCGCACTACTTTGTGCTCCAAAGGGGCGGCGCTCGACGCCGCAATGCGCACCAGAAGCATCTCCGAGGAGAGCGGAGCCCACGCCGAGCACGTCTTGGAAGAGAAAGGCAAATGATAATACGGTAGAACCTTCATCAAAGAGGTAAGGCTTTCTTTTAAAAATACTCCTCCTGGTCGCCACATCAAATCATGATGTCATCTGTCGTATTCTATCAGGAAAAGTGTTCGCCGGACTATGTCCGGGGATCCCGTCGGTCGTGCCTCCACTAGTCAGGTTCTAGACCCTGCCCTAAGGACAGGGGCTGACACGGGAGTGGCGCCAGACTGTCCTTCTATAGAGGATTCAGACGATATGTTCGTCACGAACTCTGAAGTGGAGAGCGCAATGAATCATCGTCGTCGGAGGGCTGTTCTCCATGACCCCTACTTTTCGAAGGAGGCATTCGATGCCTTTAGCTCGGTCGATGTGTACATCCGAGCTGCTCGGGATGGACTTGCCAGAGCCAGAGACCAGCATCTAAAAGATATGCGGGTAAGTGTAGATTTAATAATCATGTACTAGTAGCCCCCGAGACTTAAAGCAGTTGATACAACTGATTTAAGGATCATTGTATAATCACGCACTTACGGAGAAGAATAGCCTACTGTCTCAATAGATGGCAAAGTGTCAGACTCAGCTAACTGCGGCTAAAGGCGAATTAGAAAAATCCAAGGAGGCGCCTCCTGGTAATGCTTCTCCGCATCAGAAAAAGTATAATCAAATGCCAGTTGTATTAATACTATTGTGTTTCTGCTCACAGAATCAGTAGAGCAACTGATAGGGAAACTGAAGGAATCCCAGGCTGGTGAACAAGAGGCCAAAAGACAACATGCGGCAGGCGAACGTGTGCTGACACGGGTCAGGGATGAGAAGAACAAGCTACAGGATTCCCATACGCAACTGGGCGAAGAACTGGAAGATGTTCGAGCCCATGTAGTTGGCACCGTCAAGGAGAATAGGAGGCTACAAGGTGGCATATTCAATATGCTCTTCAAATTTGCCTCCCTATAATTTGGTGAGTGCCGGAACTGACAGATTTATGCCTGCAGGTATGCTGACTGGCCGTCTCGAAGAGGAAATGTCCGGATCTCAAGGCGACCTGCTACAAGAGCTGTCCCAAATACACGAGCGAGTTTGGCAAGCAATGCAGAGTGTTGCCAAGGCTTTATGGCCATCCGCGTCTCCTCCAGGAGGTATGGCGGAGCTCATGGAGCTATTCAAAGGAGCACGGTGGCGTATTCAATTATTGAAGATGTCAGCCTGCCGGGAAGGTGTGCGAGAGGCCTGGGCCATGGTAAGAACATGGTATACCAAGCTTGATCAAAATCATATGGCCCGGGTCGGACCTCTAGGGTCAGATGGGAAAGAAATTCCCGTTAATTTGGTGTATTACCAAGTAGAAGTGGCCGCCAAATATTTCCAACATGATTGTAAGCTAGATAGCCTGTTAGACGGTATAGAGGAGGAAATTTTTGGGTCCAAGTGACTATGTACTTTCCTTGACATATTTGTCCCTAGACGAATTGTAAAACGATTGTCATGGCCGACTTTTTAGTTAGACCTATTGATCCGAAGGTGCGGAGTGTTTTCGAATACTGGAGTGGCAAAATAGACCAGGGTATGCGTGGAAACCAGACGTAGGGTTCATAGTTGCTTTAACAGACAAGTTGTATCCGGCTAGCTATGTTATATTACATTGTGATTGTAAGCAACATCTTCTAGAGAGAATAGTTCCGTTAAGGGTTCCTTTCCCTGGGTGTACATGCGTTAATATGCATGTCCGAACTGTGATTGAAAAGATCGTAACATATGGGGGTTCATAGAGTGAGGAATATAAAAACATCTTTAGTCTGCCAACCGAATATTCCCTTAAGAACGCTAGCTTTCGGCTTCACCCAGTCTGAGGTACACATCCGGATGTCCCGGCAGTAGCAATCGCAGAGGTGCTCCCTTTATGCCCTAGTCGAACTAACGGGAACATAGGGCATAAGCACAGGAGCTAGGCAACGCTAAAACTTAAGTCATATCGATGCATATAATGGTGAAACAAAAGGTACATAGGGGGAGAAAATGCATATGTGATGAGCATGATGCTCGAAAAATAACAATAATAAGCTTCTGTGAAAGAAGCCCCCAGGTATAAAGGACATTTACATTTGAAGATGTGTACGTCATATGTGCATGTTTTGGCCGTACGAAAGCTTTAAGGCTAAAAAAAGAAAAAGAGAAGAGAGAAGAGAAAAAATCATGGAGATAATAGGGAGAAGGAGACGAACGAAGAGTTCGGCGCTAGGCATAGAATCTTCGAAGTCTGGCCGCGTTCCAGGGGTTCGACTCTAGGCGATTTTCTGATGCATCACGCAAGCGGTACGCTCCTCCAGTGAGAACTTCGTCAATGATGAAGGGACCCTCCCACTTGGGCTTGAGTTTGTCCTTTTTTCTTCTTCGGCAAGCGTAGAACGAGTTCGCCAACATTATAAGTCTTGGCCCGCACTTCTCTGCTTGGATATCTACGGGCCTGCTGTTGATAAAATGCACAACGGGCTTTTGCAACATCGCGCTCCTCCTCCAGGGCATCTAAGCTGTCCTGCCGATCAAGCTCGGCCTCTCTCTCTTCGTACATGCGCACTCGAGGTGAGTCATGAATAATGTCGCAGGGTAGCACAGCCTCTGCGCCGTACACCATGAATAAAGGTGTATATCCGGTAGTATGATTGGGCGTGGTCCACAACCCCCATAGTACGGAGTCTAGCTCCTCAACCCAGTGCTTGTCTGATTCTTTCAAACACCGCACTAGTATGGGTTTGATGCCGCTCATAATAAGACCATTAGCCCATTCGACTTGACCGTTTGTTTGCAGATGATAAATGGAGGCATAATCGAGTTTAATGTCTAGATTAGCGCACCAAGCTTTCACCTCATCGGCTGTAAAACTGGAGCTGTTGTTGGTGATGATACTGTGTGGGACACCATAACGATGCATGACACCAGATATAAAGGCTATCACAGGTCCGGCTTCGGCCGTTTTAACTGGTTTGGCCTCTATCCACTTAGTGAACTTATCTACCATAACCAGCAGATATGTTTTCTTATGGCTGCCTCCTTTAAGGGGTCCAACCATATCCAGCCCCTTGACCGCAAAAGGCCAAGTAATGGGGATTGTTTGTAGAGCGGTGGGTGGCATATGGCTTTGGTTAGCGAAAAGCTGGCATCCGATGCAACGTTGGACAAGGTCCTATGCATCTGCTCGGGCCGTCGGCCAATAGAAACCTGTACGGAAGGCCTTGCTTAGAAGGGCCTGAGCTGCAGCGTGGTGACCATCGAGACTGGCATGAATTTTAGCCAAGAGCTGCCGCCCCTCTTCCTCGGAGATACATCTTTGAAGTGCTCCGGGAGTGCTTTTCTTGTAGAGCTCTCCTTCGTGGACCTTGTAGGCTTTAGAACACCGAACAATGCAGCGAGCCTCATTCTGATCCTCAAGGAGCTCCCGCCTATTAAGGTAGGACAAGAAGGGTTCGGTCCATGAGGCAATGACTGCCATGATAAGATGGGCCGACGGTGTTATTTCGGTGGCTGAGCCTCCGATTATATCGGTGTGTTCGAAATCTGGGGTTATGGTCGGATCTGGACTGGTGTTGCCGCTCTCCCTTGTCACACCATGGATGGATTAAAAAGCCTTTCCAGAAAGATGTTAGGTGGGACGGGGTCGCGCTTAGCGCCGATGCGAGCAAGGACATCCACCGCTTGATTACTTTCTCGAGCCACATGGTGAAACTCGAGCCCCTCGAACCGAGCCGACATTTTGAGAACGGCGTTACGGTAAACCGCCATCTTCGGATCTTTGGCATCGAAATCTCCATTTATTTGAGATATGGCGAGGTTCGAGTCCCTGCGCACTTCCAGCCGTTGTTTGCCCATGGAGACAGCCATCCGAAGACCGTGCAATCAGGCCTCGTATTCGGCTGCATTGTTGGAGTCTGTGTATAATATTTGGAGTACGTATTGAACTGTGTCTCCGGTGGGGGACGTTAAGACAACGCCCGCCCCTAAGCCTGCCTGCATTTTAGAACCATCGAAGTGCATGACCTAGTTGGAATATGTGCCATACTCTTTAGGGAGTTCGGCCTCTGTCCATTCGGCGATGAAGTCCGACAGTACTTGTGATTTGATGGCTCAGCGTGGCTTATATGTTATGTCGAATGGAAGGAGCTCAATGGACCACTTGGCAATCTGGACCGTGGCGTCATGGTTATTTATTATGTCATTATGTGGTACTTTGGAAGCAACGGTGATTGAACACTCTTGGAAATAGTGTCGTAGCTTCCGGGATGCCATGAAGACCACATATCCTATCTTTTGATAATGAGGGTACCGGGATTTGCATGGAGTTAGGACAGTGGATACATAGTATACCGGCTTCTGGAGAGGGAATTTGTGTCCGTCCTCCTCTCGCTCGATGATGAGTACTGCGCTCACCACCTGGTGTGTTGCAGAGATGTATAATAACATTGGTTTGCCGATGCTTGGCGTGGCCAGGATTGGGTTGCTCGCTAAAAGAGCCTTTATTTCTTCCAATCTGGCCGTTGCCGCATCCGCCACTCGAAGTAGTCGACGCATCGGAGAAGTCGATAAAGTGGCAAAGCTTTTTCTCCTAGTCTGGAGATAAAGCGGCTTAAAGCTGCCACGCATCCGGCTAGTTTTTGGTCCTGTTTAAGGTCTGGTGGTGTAGCCAATTGTGATAAAGCTCGTATATCGGCTAGATTTGCCTCGATTCCTCTACTGGAAACAATAAAGCCTGATGTCTACTACACAACCTTCTTCTTGTAGACGTTGTTGGACCTCCAAGTGCAGAGGTTTGTAGGACAGTAGCAAATTTCCCTCAAGTGGATGACCTAAGGTTTATCAATCCGTAGGAGGCGTAGGACGAAGATGGTCGCTCTCAAGCAACCCTGCAACCAAATAACAAAGAGTCTCTTGTGTCCCCAACACACCCAATACAATGGTAAATTGTATAGGTGCACAAGTTCGGCGAAGAGATGGTGATACAAGTAGTATATGGATGGCAGATAAAGGTTTTTGTAATCTGAAAATATAAAAACAGCAAGGTAACTAATGGTAAAAGTGAGCGTAAACGGTATTGCAATGCTAGGAAATAAGGCCTAGGGTTCATACTTTCACTAGTGTAAGTCCTCTCAACAATAATAACATAACTGGATCACATAACTATCCCTCAACATGCAACAAAGACTCGCTCCAAAGTCACTAATAGCGGAGAACAAATGAAGAGAATATGGTAGGGTACGAAACCACCTCAAAGTTATTCTTTCCAATCAATCCGTTGGGCTATTCCTATAAGTGTCACAAACAGCCCTAGAGTTCGTACTAGAATAACACCTTAAGACACAAATCAACCAAAACCCTAATGTCACCTAGATACTCCAATGTCACCTCAAGTGTCCGTGGGTATGATTATACGATATGCATCACACAATCTCAGATTCATCTATTCAACCAACACACAGAACATCAAAGAGTGCCCCAAAGTTCCTACCGGAGAATCACGACGAAAACGTGTGCCAACCCCTATGCATACGTTCATGGGCGGAACCTGCAAGTTGATCACCAAAACATACATCAAGTGAATCACGTGATATCCCATTGTCACCACAGATATGCACGGCAAGACATACATCAAGTGTTCTCAAATCTTTAAAGACTCAATCCGATAAGATAACTTCAAAGGGGAAACTCAATCCATTACAAGAGAGTAGAGGGGGAAGAAAACATCATAAGATCCAACTATAATAGCAAAGTTCACGATACATCAAGATCGTACCACCCCAAGAACACGAGAGAGAGAGAGAAATAGATCAAACACATAGCTACTAGTAAATACCCTTAGCCCCGAGGGAGAACTACTCCCTCCTCGTCATGGAGAGCACCGGGATGATGATGAGGAATGCTACCTAACATATTCATCATGTATTTCTCTTTATTGTAGCAAGAATATTCAGATCCATAAGATTCAAGACAAAAGTTCATATTGACATAAAAATAATAATACTTCAAGCATACTAACTAAGCAATTATGTCTTCTCAAAATAACATGGCCAAAGAAAGTGCATCCCTACAAAATCATATAGTTTGGTCATGCTCCATTTTCGTCACACAGGAATGCTCTCATGATGCACAACCCCGATGACAAGCCAAGCAATTGTTTCATACTTTAGTAATCTAAAACTTATAAACCTTCACGCAATACATGAGCACGAGCCATGGACATAGCATTATGGGTGGAATAGAATATAATGAGGGGGTTATGTGGAGAAGACAAAACGGAGAAAGTCTCACATTGACGCGGCTAATCAATGGGCTAGGGAGATACCCATCAATTGATGTCAATGCAAGGAGTAGGGATTGCCATGCAACGGATGCACTAGAGCTATAAATGTATGAAAGCTCAACAAAAGAAACTAAGTGGGTGTGCATCCAACTTGCTTGCTCACGAAGACCTGGGGCACTTGAGGAGGCCCATTGTTGGAATATACAAGCCAAGTTATATAATGAAAAATTCCCACTAGTATATGAAAGTGACAAAACAAGAGACTCTCTATCATGAGGATTATGGTGCTACTATGAAGCACAAGTGTGGCAAAGGATATTAGCATTGTCCCTTCTCTCTTTTTCTCTCATCATTTTTTTGGGCCTTCTCTTTTCTTTAACGGCCTTTCTCTTTTTTTGGGCCTTCTCTTTTTTATGGCCTTTCTCTTTTTTTATTCCTCACTTGGGACAATGCTCTAGAAAATGATGATCATCACACTTCTATTTCTTTACAACTCAATGATTACAACTCGATACTTAGAACAAGATATGACTCTAAATGAATGCCTCCGGCGGTGTACCGGGATTGCGATGAATCAAGTGTGACATGTATGAAAAATTATGAACGGTGGCTTTGCCACAAATACGATGTCAACTACATGATCATGCTAAGCAATATGCCAATGATGAATGTGTCATGATAAACGGAATGGTGGAAAGTTGCATGGCAATATATCTCGGAATGGCTATGGAAATGCCATAATAGGTAGGTATGGTGGCTGTTTTGAGGAAGATATAAGGAGGTTATGTGTGAAAGAGCATATCATATCACGGGGTTTGGATGCACCGGCGAAGTTTGCACCAACTCTCAATGTGAGAAAGGGCAATGCACGGTACCGAAGAGGCTAGCAATGATGGAAGGGTGAGAGTGCGTATAATCCATGGACTCAACATTAGTCATAAAGAACTCACATACTTATTGCAAAAATCTACAAGTCATCAAAAACCTCGGCACTACGCGCATGCTCCTAGGGGGATAGATTGGTAGGAAAATACCATCGCTCGTCCCCGACCGCCACTCAGAAGGAAGACAATAAAAAAACACCTCATGTTTCGAATTTGTTACATAACGTTTACCATATGTGCATGCTACGGGACTTGCAACCTTCAACACAAGCACTTCTCAAATTCACAACTACTCAACTAGCACGACTTTGATATTATTACCTACATATCTCAAAACAATCATCAAGCATCAAACGTCTCTTAGTATTCAGTGCACTTATATGAAAGTTTTTATTATACCCATCTTGGATGCCCATCATATTAGGACTAGTTTCATAACCAAAGCAAACTACCATGTTGTTCTAAAGACTCTCAAAATAATATAAGTGAAGCATGAGAGATCAATTATTTCTATAAAATAAAACTGCCACCATGCTCTAAGAAGATATAAATGAAGCACTAGAGCAACGACAAACTACTCTGAAAGATATAAGTGAAGATCAATGAGTAGTTGAGTAATTATGCAACTATGTGAAGACTCTCTAACATTTAAGAATTTAAGATATTGATACTTTATTCAAACAGCAATCAAACCAAAATGAAATAAAATGACGCTCCAAGCAAAACACATATCATGTGGCGAATAAAAATATAGCTCCAAGTAAAGTTACCGATGAACGAAGACGAAAGAGGGGATGCCTTCCGGGGCATCCCCAAGCTTAGGCTCTTGGTTGTCCTTGAATATTACCTTGGGATGCCTTGGGCATCCCCAAGCTTAGGCTCTTGCCACTCCTTATTCCACATTCCATTGAATCTTTACCCAAAACTTGAAAACTTCACAACACAAAACTTAACAGAAAACTCGTAAGCTCCGTTAGCGAAACAAAACAAAAGACCACTTCAAGTTACTGTAATGAACTCATTATTTATTTATATTGGTGTTAAACCTACTGTATTCCAACTTCTATATGGTTTATAAACTCTTTTACTAGCCATAGATTCATTAAAATAAGCAAACAACACACGAAAAACAGTATCTGTCAAAAAACAGAACAGTCTGTAGTAATCAGGATCAAACGTATACTTCTGTAACTCCAAAAATTCTAAAATAAATTGCTGGACGTGAGTAATTTGTATATTAATCATATGCAAAAATAATTAACTAAGTATCACTTACCAAATAAAAATGGCAGTAGTTCTCGTGAGTGCTAAAGTTTTGTTTTTTTACAGCAAGATCAATAAGACTTTCCCCAAGTCTTCCCAACGGTTCTACTTGGCACAAACACTAATTAAACACATAAAACCACATATAAACAGAGGCTATATGAATTATTTATTACTAAACAGGAACAAAAAGCAAGGAACAAAAATAAAATTGGGTTGCCTCCCAACAAGCGCCATCGTTTAACGCCCCTAGCTAGGCATGATGATTTCAATGATCCTCACATAAAAGATAAGAATTGAAACATAAAGAGAGTGTCATGAAGAATATGACTAGCACATTTAAGTCTAACCCACTTCCTATGCATAGGGATTTTGTTATCAAACAACTTATGGGAACAATAATCAACTAGCATAGGAGGGCAAAAACAAGCATAACTTCAAAACTTTAAGCACATAGAGAGGAAACTTGATATTATTGCAACTCCTACAAGTATATATTCCTCCCTCATAATAATTTTAAGTAGCATCATGAATGAATTCAACAATATAACTATCACATAAAGCATTCTTTTCATGATCTACAAGCATAGAAATTTTATTACTCTCCACATAAGCAAAATTCCTCTCATGAATAGTAGTGGAAGCAAACTCAACAAAATAACTATCATGTGAGGCATAATCCAATTGAAAACTAAAATAATGATGACAAGTTTCATGGTTATCATTATTCTTAATAGCATACAAGTCATCACAATAATCATCATAGATAGCAACTTTGTTCTCATAATCAATTGGAACCTCTTCCGGAATAGTGGATTCATCAGAAAATAAAGTCATGACCTCTCCAAATCCACTTTCATCAATATAATCATCATAAATAGGAGGCATGCTTTCATCATAATAAATTTGTTCATCAAAACTTGGGGGACAAAAAATATCATCTTCATCAAACATAGCTTCCCCAAGCTTGTGGCTTTGCATATCATTAGCATCATGGATATTCAAGGAATTCATACTAACAACATTGCAATCATGCTCATCATTCAAATATTTAGTGCCAAACATTTTAATGCATTCTTCTTCTAACACTTTGGCACAATTTTCCTTTCCATCATACTCACGAAAGATATTAAAAAGATGAAACATATGAGGCAAACTCAATTCCATATTTTTTTGTAATTTTCTTTTATAAACTAAACTAGTGATCAAACAAGAAACTAAAAGACTCGATTGCAAGATCTAAAGATATACCTTCAAGCACTCACCTCCCCGGCAACGACGCCAGAAAAGAGCTTGATGTCTACTACACAACCTTCTTCTTGTAGCGGTTGTTGGGCCTCCAAGTGCAGAGGTTCGTAGGACAGTAGCAAATTTCCCTCAAGTGGATGACCTAAGGTTTATCAATCCGTAGGAGGCATAGGATGAAGATGGTCTCTCTCAAGCAACCCTGCAACCAAATAACAAAGAGTCTCTTGTGTCCCCAACACACCCAATACAAAGGTAAATTGTATAGGTGCACTAGTTCGGCGAAGAGATGGTGATACAAGTAGTATATGGATGGTAGATAAAGGTTTTTGTAATCTGAAAATATAAAAACAGCAAGGAAATTAATGGTAAAAGTGAGCGTAAACGGTATTGCAATGCTAGGAAATAAGGCCTAGGGTTCATACTTTCACTAGTGTAAGTCCTCTCAACAATAATAACATAATTGGATCACATAACTATCCCTCAACATGCAACAAAGAGTCACTCCAAAGTCACTAATAGCGGAGAACAAACGAAGAGATTATGGTAGGGTACGAAACCACCTCAAAGTTATTCTTTCCAATCAATCTGTTGGGCTATTCCTATAAGTGTCACAAACAACCCTAGAGTTCGTACTAGAATAACACCTTAAGACACAAATCAACCAAAACCCTAATGTCACCTAGATACTCCAATGTCACCTCAAGTATCTGTGGGTATGATTATACGATATGCATCACACAATCTCAGATTCATCTATTCAACCAACACATAGAACCTCAAAGAGTGCCCCAAAGTTCCTACCAAAGAATCATGACGAAAACGCGTGTGCCAACCCCTATGCATAGGTTCATGGGCGGAACCCTCAAGTTGATCACCAAAACATACATCAAGTGAACCACGTGATATCCCATTGGCACCACAGATACGCACGGCAAGACATACATCAAGTGTTCTCAAATATTTAAAGACTCAATCCGATAAGATAACTTCAAAGGGGAAACTCAATCCATTACAAGAGAGTAGAGGGGGAAGAAAACATCATAAGATCCAACTATAATAGCAAAGCTCGCGATAAATCAAGATCGTACCACCTCAAGAGCACGAAAGAGAGAGAGAGAGAGATCAAACACATAGCTACTGGTACATACCCTTAGCCCTGAGGGATAACTACTCCCTCCTTGTCATGGAGAGCACCGGGATGATGAAGATGGCCACCGGAGAAGGATTCCCCCTCCGGCAGGGTGCCGGAACGGGTCTAGATTGGTTTTCGGTGGCTATGGAGGCTTCTGGCGGCGGAACTCCCGATCTATTGTGCTCCCCGATCGTTTTAGGGTATATGGAGATATATAGGCGGAAGAAGTACGTCAGGGGGGCCACGAGGGGCCCAGGAGGGTGGAGGGCGTGCCCAGGGGTGGGCGCGCCCCTGCCTCGTGGCTTCCTCGTTGCTTCCCTTACGTGGACTCCAAGTCTCCCGGGTTGCTTTCCTTCCAAAAATAAGTTTTGTGAAGTTTCAGGTCAATTGGACTCTGTTTGATTTTCCTTTTCTATGATACTCTAAAACAAGGAAAAAACAGAAACTGGCACTGGGCTCTAGGTTAATAGGTTAGTCCCAAAAATCATATAAAATAGCATATAAAGGCATATAAAACATCCTAGGTTGATAATATAATAGCATGGAACAATCAAAAATTATAGATACGTTGGAGACGTATCAAAGCCCTGCAGTTTTCTAGAGGTAATGCCGAAAACACATTTTTCCGGATTGAGCTTAGTGTCATATGTCCGGAGATTATCGAATGTGAGGTGCAAGTCGTCTTATTAGCGACTCAACATGCTTAGTCTTGATGACGACGTAATCCACATATGATTCAACTATCTTGCCGATTTTTTTCTCCAGGCATGTTTGAATCATGCGTTGGTAGGTGGCGCCAGCGTTTTTTAGCCCAAAGGGCATAGTGTTGAAGCAGAAAGGCCCGTATGGGGTAATGAATGCCGTCGCGGCTAGGTCGGATTCCTTCATTTTAATTTGATGGTATCCGGAATATGCATGGAGGAAACACAGTGAGTCGTGTCCTGCAGTGGCATCAATAATTTGATCGATGCGGGGGAGGGGGAAGGGATCCTTAGGGCAAGCTTTGTTGAGGTCTTTGAAATCCACGCACAGGCACCAGGATTTATCCTTCTTTGGAACCATAACCAGGTTTGCTAGCCAGTCCGAGTGTTTTATTTCTCTGATGAATCTGGTCTCAATTAACTTGGATAGCTCCTCCCGCATAGCTTGTCGTTTGGGTTCGGAAAAGCGCCGTAGTGTTTGCTTGACCGGCTTATGTCCCTTCAATATATTGAGGTTGTGCTCGGCCAACCTGCGTGGGATTCCTGGCATATCAGAAGGGTGCCAGGAGAATATGTCCCAGTTCTCGTGTAGGAACGCTCGTAGTGCGACGTCCACCATTGGGTCCAGCTGTGCCCCGATGGAGGTTGTCTTCTTTGGGTCTGTCGGGTGGACTTGAAATTTGTCTATTTCGTCTGCTGGTTTGAAGGAGGTGGATTTGGAGAGCTTATCAAGGATTATGTCGTCCCTATCCACCGTCGAGTGCAACGCGGTTAACTCTTTGGCAGCGAGGGCCTCAGATAGTGCCTCGAGGGCCAAGGATGCTGTTTTGTTTTCGGCGCGGAGGGCTATATCCAGATAACTAGTGAGAGTGATAATACTGTTGGGCCCGGGAATCTTGAGCTTCATATACCCATAATGAGGTATGGCTTGGAAGCGTGTGGATGCATCTCGCCCCAACAGGGCGTGGTATCCACTGTTGAAAGGGGCCACTTGGAAGGTTATCTCTTCGGACCGATAGTTCTCCGGTGTGCCGAATACCACATCAAGTGTATTTTTTTCCCGCGCATCATGCCTCCCAACTGGGAATGATTCCTTGGAATGCCGTGCTACTTTGCTCGATACGGCTCATGTCTATTTCCATTTTATTGAGGGTATCCTCGTAGGTGAGGTTTAGTCCGCTGCCGCCATCCATGAGCACTTTGGTGAGCCGAAAGGCGTCCACAATTGGATTGTGAACCAGGGCGGCTGGTGCCCGGGCTATCCGGAATTTTGGTTCCTCACTGGCATTGAAGGTTATGGCCATGTCATTCCAAGGGTGTATTGTTGTTACTTGGCAAACTTCGACAAGGTCGCGGAGGGCCCTTTTGCGCTGATTGTTTGAAGTGAAAGTCTAGAAGACTGTCAATACCCTGAGGTCGTCGCCTTCCGGGGGGTGTTGCTCTGAGGTATTTTTGGTGAGGGTATCCTCGCCACTCTTGGCCACTTGCCGGAGTATCCAACATGCTCTAAGGCTGTGGGTAGGTATGGTATCCAGTGTTGTGTGTATTTTGCATGGCCTATCGAGCTATCCCTCTAGAACGGTTCCGCGCCCCCTAATGGGTTTAGATTTCTTTACTGCTATGTCGGACGCCCCGTGAGGGTGCATCGTTTTTGCCTGGACGAAGGCTTGCGTGGAAACTGATGGTTCCCAGCGAGCTGCCTGAGTTTCCCAGGTGCTTTCCATTGAGCAGTACTTCTGTACTATGGTTGCCAAGTCCGCGAAGTGTAACACGTGATGGCGGTTGATGGCGTTGAGGATTCCTTTGTCCGTACAATTACTGTGGAATATTGAGATCGCGTCTTCATCGCGGCAATCTTTAATCTTGTCCTTGACAAGGAGGAATCTGGCCCAAAAGTGACAGACTATTTCCTGAGACTGCTGCCATAGATATGTGGTGTTGCGTATATTTGGGTGGGTGGGTGGATTTAAGTCTGAATCCTAACCCAATTTGGGATCCGGAGTTTGAGAAATTTCCGAGCTTGATAGTTCGGGCTCCGGGAGATCGATCGATTTTTCAGGTCTACCGTCTGATTCCGGGTTCGGAGAGCAAGGCATGCCGTTCCGCGGACAGGTATCCGACTCTTTGATCTCGGAGATCCGAACATAGTTCGTCCTCGGTATAGAGGGAGAGTTGTTGTTTTGCTCCTCTACTACCGCTATCTGATGGGTGATCGGTGGAGATTTGATTTCTCTCTGATTGGGTTTAAGCCCAATCCGATCGTAGTCTGTAGCCACCCCCAAGGCGGCAATGCGATCAAGGAGTTCGTCCAAGGATGAAAATTCTTTTGGATCCATCCGTTCGGAGTATTCGGAGTCAATTTGGAGGCGATTTTCGATGACCCAATAAGTCATCGTCGGCTCACTGGCCGAACAGGCGGAGATGATGAAGCCACCAAGCCGGAGGGTTTGGCCCGGGGCCAGAGCTCCTTCGGCGGTGATATTGTTCTTGATCACAAGGCGAGCCATCAACCCTAACTTCGATGTCACAGTGGAACTCTCAATGAAAGTACCAATGTCGGTGTCAAAACCGGCAGATCTCGGGTAGGGGGTCCCGAACTGTGCGTCTGAGGTTGATGGTAACAGGAGACAGGGGACACGATGTTTACCCAGGTTCGGGCCCTCTTGATGGAGTTAAAACTCTACGTCCTGCTTGATTAATACTGATGAGTATGGGGGTTTACAAGAGTTGATCTACCATGAGATCGTAATGGCTAAAACCCTAGAAGTCTAGCCTATGTGATTATGATTGTCTCTACAGACTAAACCCTCCAGTTTATATAGACACCGAAGGAGACTAGGGTTATACAAAGTCGGTTACAGAGAAAGGAATCTTCATAACCGAACGCCAAGCTTGCCATCCATGCCAAGGAGAGTCCCATCCGGACACGGGTGAGAGTCTTCGGTCTTGCATCTTCGTAGCCCATCAGTCCGGCCCATGTCCAATAGGCCAGACGCCCGAGGACCCCTTAGTCCAGGACTCCCTCGCGGAGGAATGCCTCAGACATGACGATGAACGCTGAGATGTTGAGGAATGAATTTGGGGCTAGATCATGGAAATCTAGCCCGTAATAGTACATGAGTCCGCGGACGAAAGGGTGGAGAGGAAACCCTGGCCTGCGAAGGAAGTAGGGAATGAATACTACCCTCTCATTGGGCTCTGGTGTGGGAATGATCTGCTTTTTGGCAGGGAGCTGATGGGCGATTTCCTTGGCTAAATACCCCGCCTTCCGGAGTTCTTTGATGTGCTCCTCCGTGACGGAGGAGGCCATCCACTTGCCATGTGCTCCAGATCTGGACATGGTTGGAGCGTTTGTTGGGGACGGAAAGGGTTGAAGCTTGGGCATTGGAGCTCGAGAGTAGATGGGCTGAGGAGGAAGAAGGCGTGGGGTAATAAGATGGATCCTTGTCTCCTTATAAAGGCAGTGAATATCAAGCGTCCCCCCATGAGCCTTAAAACTCGCCTACTCCCCAGGAGTCGTGCGAGTGGCGCGGTTGCATTACCCAAATCCGTATTGATGAGAACCCCGCAATAAAGGGACACAATCTCTGCTTTGACAAGACGTGTCAATGAATACCGCGTCTCAAAACGCGAAACGGGAGGTTAGAAAATGGTTCGAAATGATAATAAGGCTGGAACACAATACCTCGCCGAAAAAGTTGTCAGAAGACAGAACATATTTTTAAAGTGTTTTGCCCTCGAGGGCCAGGGTTGTAACTATTGTACAGAGCCGGATATAGTTCTTTTGATCAATTACTTTGGAGCATTCGGAGGAGGAACCCGCCTTGCAATGCCGAAGACAATCTGCACGCCGGACACATTGTCATTGAAGCCTGGTTCAGGGGCTACTGAGGGAGTCCTGGATTAGGGGGTCCTCGGGCGTTCGGGCTATGTGATGTTGGCCAGACTGGTGGGCCATGAAGATACAAGATAGAAGGCTTCCCCAGTGTCCGGATGGGTCTCTCCTTGGAGTGGACGGCAAGCTTGGCGTTCAGATATGAAGATTCCTTTCTCTGTAAACCAACTCTATGTTGGGGAACGTAGTAATTTCAAAAAAATTCCTACGCACATGCAAGATCATGGTGATGCATAGCAACGGGAGGGGAGAGTGTTGTCCACGTACCCTCGTAGACCGAAAGCGGAAGCGTTAGCACAACGCGGTTGATGTAGTCGTACGTCTTCACGATCCGACCGATCAAGTACCGAACGCACGGCACCTCCAAGTTCAGCACACGTTCAGCCTGATGACGTCCCTAGAACTCCGATCCAGCCGAGTGTTGAGGGAGAGTTTCTTCAGCACGACGGCGTGGTGATGATGTTGATGTTCTACCAATGCACGGCTTCGCCTAAGCACCGCTACAGTATTATCGAGGTGGACTATGGTGGAGGGGGGCACCACACACGGCTAAAAGATCAAATAGATCAATTGTTGTGTCTCTGGGGTGCCCCCTGCCCCTGTATATAAAGGAGCAAGGGGGGGTGCGGCCGTCCAAGGGAGAGGGCACGCCAGGAGGAGTCCTACTCCTACCGGGAGTAGGACTCCCCCCTTTCCTTGTTGGACTAGGAGAGAGAAGGGAAAGAGGTGGACGAGAAGAAGGAAGGGGGGCGCCGCCCCCCTCTCCTTGTCCTATTCGTACTAGGGGGAGGGGGCACGGCCCTTTGCCCTGGCCGCCTCCTCTCTCTTCCACCAAGGCCCACTAAGGCCCATTATGTCCCCGGGGGTTCCGGTAACCTCCCGGTACTCTAGTAAAATCCCGATTTCACTCGGAATACTTCCGATATCCAAACATAGGCTTCCAATATATCAATCTTCATGTCTCGACCATTTCGAGACTCCTCGTCATGTCTATGTCACATCCGGGACTCCGAACAACCTTCGATACATCAAAATGTATAAACTCATAATATAACTGTCATCGTAACGTTAAGCGTGCGGACACTACGGGTTAGAGAACTATGTATACATGACCGAGACACGTCTCCGATCAATAACCAATAGCGGAACCTGGATGCTCATATTGGCTCCCACATATTCTGTGAAGATCTTTATCGGTCTGACCACATAACAACATACATTGTTCCCTTTGTCATCGGTATGTTACTTGCCCGAGATTCGATCGTCGGTATCTCAATGCCTAGTTCAATCTCGTTACCGGCAAGTCTCTTTACTCGTTCCGTAATACATCATCCCGCAACTAACTCATTAGTTGCAATGCTTGCAAGGCTTAAGTGATGTGCATTACCGAGAGGGCCCAGAGATACCTCTCCGACAATCGGAGTGACAAATCCTAATCTCGAAATATGCCAACCCAACAAGTACCTTCAGAGACACGTGTAGATCACCTTTATAATCACCCAGTTACGTTGTGACGTTTGGTAGCACACAAAGTGTTCCTCCGGTAAACGGGAGTTGCATAATCTCATAGTCATAGGAACATGTATAAGTCATGAAGAAAGCAATAGCAACATACTAAACGATCGTGTGCTAAGCTAACGGAATGGGTCATGTCAATCACATCATTCTCCTAATGAAGTGATCCCGTTAATCAAATGACAACCCATGTCAATGGCTAGGAAACTTAACCATCTTTGATCAACGAGCTAGTCAAGTAGAGGCATACTAGTGACACTCTGTTTGTCTATGTATTCACACATGTATTATTTTTCCGGTTAATACAATTCTAGCATGAATAATAAACATTTATCATGATATAAGGAAATAAATAATAACTTTATTATTGCCTCTAGGGCATATTTCCTTCAGTCTCCCACTTGCACTAGAGTCAATAATCTAGTTCACATCGCCATGTGATTTAACACCAATAATTCACATCACCATGTGATTAACACCCATAGTTCACATCGTCATGTGACCATCACCCAAAAGGTTTACTAGAGTCAATAATCTAGTTCACATCGCTATGTGATTAACACCCAAAGAGTACTAAGGTGTGATCATGTTTTGCTTGTGAGATAATTTTAGTCAACTGTCACATTCAGATCCGTAAGTATTTTGCAAATTCTATGTTTACAATGCTCTGCACAGAGCTACTTTAGCTAATTGCTCCCACTTCCAATACGTATCCAGATTGAGACTTAGAGTCATCTGGATCAGTGTCAAAACTTGCATCGACGTAACCCTTTACGATGAACCTTTTGTAACCTCCATAATCGAGAAACATATCCTTATTCCACTAAGGATAATTTTGACCATTGTCCAGTGATCTACTCCAAGATCACTATTGTACTCCCTTGCCAAACTCAGTGGTAGGGTATACAATAGATCTGGTACACAGCATGACATACTTTGTAGAACCTATGGCTGCAGCATAGGGATGAGTTTCATTCTCTTTCTATCTTCTGCCATGGTCGGGCTTTGAGTCTTACTCAATTTCACACCTTGTAACACAGGCAAGAACTCTTTCTTTGATTGTTCCATTTTGAACTACTTCAAAATCTTGTTAAGGTACGCACTCATTGAAAAAACTTATCAAGCGTCTTGAAATATCCCTTTTTGATGATGCTTGCTGTAGCGACCCGACCCGAATGGATCAAGTCTCTGTTCTTTCGTGTCATCCCTGGATCGGTATGCTGACACACACAGTACTCGAAGGATTTATAACAGAGGTAAATCACATGTATAAAGTAACGTAAAAACTATTACCTCAATCCAAAATATAGCGGAAGCAACAAGGTTGTGGATTCCCATCAACACCAACGGCAAAGTTGAGTATAGGAAATCGTAACCCTAACGTACCACTTACTCGTCGTCTGAAAAGTCTACAACATGAAAAGTTGCAGCCCGAAAACGGGTCAGCACATGGAATATGCTGGCAATGTAACACATAGAGAGTAATGAAAGAATAGGCTATACTACATGCATATATGGCTGGTGGAAAGCTCTATGATTACAGTTTTTGCGAAAAGCCAATTTTTCCCTACTTCAAAGGAATAAAATTTATTTAACTATCATGGTGGTTGTTAAACATTGAGAATGGTTGACAGCATCCTCAATCCCAATTAAAAGTACTCATTAAACCCAAACAAATTATAATAAGTAACGTGTTGAGATCAACAGGATAATCCAAGAACTAGATACTCAAAATGTCCATAACCGGGGACACGGCTAATCATGATTAGTTTGTTACTCTGCAGAGGTTTGCGCACTTTTCCCACAAGACTCGATCGCCTCCGTTTGGTTTCTCGCACTGCAGGGTGTTTGAGAAGGCGGATGACCGAGACATAGTCTTTCAGAAGCGCTAGCACCTTACATGTGGGGTAAACCGGTACACCTACATCCCCTACATCTGCTAGTCTACCCCGTAAGAGTTCGCACAACTTAGTCAACTATGCTAGAGCCCATAGTAGCATGTGGCTGCACACGGAAGTTTCTAGCATGAAAAATCTTATGATCCCTTTGAGCCTGGGTGGCGGTCCAAAATAAAAACAGGCAAGTCCTGATAGACATCAGGTGCCTCAATCCACCCAGATGTGTGTTTAAGTTGCCACCTTAGATAAACCATTAAAATTATCAATCTCACATCTGTCATGGATATCACTCACCCAATCCACGTCTACTAGCATAGCATAGCATAATAAGCAAACGTAGAAGTAACTCCCAAGGTTTTATAAGTAACAGGTAATAGGTACTACCTCAATTCTACTTCCCATCCCACAATTTAATTGGATCCTAATCATGCAATGTGAGAGAATTGATCTAATGCAATAAAACATGGGTTGTAGAAAAGATATGATCAAGTGTTACTTGCCTGCAATGTTGATGAAGATGATTCGCACTCAAAACTCTTGATAGATCTAATCGTCATACTCCGGTCAATCTATCGTAGGCAAGCAATAGTAACCACACCATAAGTACTCATCTAATGCACAGGGAAAAATCGAACAAGAGAACGAACCAGAAAGTTCAACTTAAGAACTCCGGTTGCAA
This sequence comes from Triticum dicoccoides, assembly GCF_002162155.2. Lineage (NCBI taxonomy): Eukaryota > Viridiplantae > Streptophyta > Magnoliopsida > Poales > Poaceae > Triticum > Triticum dicoccoides. Next base: position 558,306,437 of record NC_041392.1, on the reverse strand, counting down.
AGAAAGAACGAGCCGAACAAACGACGAAAAACAAACGGCAGAAGAAAACAACTCGGTTCTAGCAAGTTGAATCTAGGTCAAAATTTTACTGTAGCAAAAGCTTGTTCAAGTTGATTAGACGAAACGGCGGTTTCGAGATGAAACTCCAGGCGCTTGAATCACCTGATTCCGATAAACGAGCGAGAAGATAAACTAGAACGAAGATCGGATCTGAGATCGCGATCGCGGAATAAATCCGACGAGAAGAAAAAGAAGAACGGTTATACGAACAGACGTCGTTAACCGGGAAATAATCGGTGATCACGTTCGTTGAGACGAACGGTCCGAAAGAAGAACGAAAACCAATCTAGGGTTTTCGGGAAAAGAGATCGAAACGAAAAACCGATCTAGAACACCGGAACGGTTTAGCGAAAAATCGGAAAGAAAACGAATCGGTAGAGAAGAAAAGAATCGGAACGGTTTATAAGAAAAACCGAACCGAGGGAAAGAAGAGACGCGGCGCGGTACCTCCGGCGAACGGCGGCGACGGCGGCGTTGACGCAGGGCGGCGGCGGCGCGGTGACGCATGGTGGCGGTGGCGGCACTAGGGCGCGGGGTTGGGCGGCGTTGGGCGCGGCGGCGATGCACAAGGGCGGCGGCGCGGGTGAGAGGCGCGGGGTGAGGCGCGGCTTGGGTGGTGCGGCGGCGCGGCGTGGGTGTGGCGGCGCGGCGTGGGGCGGCGGAGAGGAGAGGAGAGGTGTTGGTTTGATGTGTTTAGAGGGGGGGTGCTTGGGTATTTATATTGGGGAGGGGAGGGTTTTGCTTGGGGTAGGGGACAAGAAATAGACTAGGATTAGGAAACAAAAGGAAAAGATCTAGAAATAGATACGGAATAAACGAACATAGGACAAGAGTCCTACTAAGACTAGGAAAGCAAGAAGCGGCGGCTCCCTGGTGCACGCGCGCTATGGCCTCTTGGCCGGCCGGCGGCTAGTGGCTTGGGCCTTTGGCCCAAGGCGCTGCGGATTTTTTTTTTTTTAAACGGTCTCGCGCGCAGAAAAATAAATAAAAGAAAATCTAAACGAACTTCAAAATTTAATAAAGTAAATTTTCCCCGACTCCTAAAAATGAGCCGAACAAAATGAACTTTTCTCCGGACCTAAAATAAAATTTTCAAAAACGCGCATTTTCCCTATCCGAATAAAATGCAAATAAAACTCCAGCAAACAAAATTTGATCTATTTATTAAATCTTCATTTTCCTAAATTTGGGAAAGTCATATTATTCCCTCTCTTATATTTTTGATAACGGAAAATAATTGAAGATGAAATAAATAAATCAAATGATCCTCTTTTCAATTCGAGAAAACTCTCAAATATGAAAATAACGAAATCTCCAACTCTCTCCAAGGGTCCTTGAGTTGCGTGAAATTTCTAGGATCGACCAAAATGCAAGAAAATAAAATATGCATGATGATCTATTCCAAATTGAAAATAAATTCAAAGGGGCTTTGAATTTAATTCTTTGAAACTCCCAACTCATATTTCATATAATTTGAAGAAGTCATTTTATCTTCTCTCGTGAAAATCATTGAGTCGCATAAAGTTTCAGAATTGGGATATTTCCAAATGAAATTCAAATATTCTCAACACCCCTTGTCATTTAAATAAATGGAAGAAGTCATGTCATCTTCTCTCCGGGGTTTTGTGATGAAAAGAATTTGAATTCACGAAGATCAGAAAACCAATATGAAAGTTTGGGAAAGTCCTTTTATTCCCTCTCATTTAACTTCCAAAAGTTTCGAATTCACTCACTTTCAGTCAATCAATCAAGCAATCAATCAAATCTATCTATTTGTTTATAACATTCCAAAATTTAGAATTTTGGGATGTTACAAACTACCACCCTTAAAATGAATCTCGTCCTCGAGATTCGGAGAGGCTAGAAAGAATAGGTTAGGGTTTGGGGTCTTCTCAAAGTCCATCGATCATCTCCGAGGTCTCGGGTGCTACCACCCTTAGAAACATTGTTACGGTTCCATCAAAACTCATATACTCCATCCTTATCGTTGACAGTGTCAGTCTTCTCAGATATTAAGGATAATCCCTTCTCTGGCTCTTCCGGTAGTGGCATAACCTTTTCCTCAATTCCTTTGTCCTTTCATCTTGGTAAGGTTATCCCGAAACTGGGTCTTCATAGCTGACGGGTCTGACGCCAATGCTAAACAACTATCGATATCTCGTGGTGGTCAACAATTTATGGTTTCTCCTGTAGGAAATGAATCTGGGTTGATCCTCACCGTATAACCTACGGTTGGCAAAAGTTGTCGTGTACAAGGGAAAAATTACGTATACCATTCTAAGGTTTAACAAGGTTTAATATCGTCGTCTCTCTACTATAGGCAAGTCACTCAGATTTACCATCCCATATAGCAAAGCGAATAATAAGAGTAAGTCGGTATGCTGATCAATCCATCCCGCACCCAAATCATTACCATGTATACAGTTTAGCGAATCTCGCATACTAACACTCGGTCAACCTCACAAGCATTGCAGGATTTCTCTTGTCGATGAACCAAGTTCGGAAAATCCATTGATTCTGCAAGCCAAACAAACATCTATCGTTACTTAACAACTCTCAGGTTTTGCGTAAACTCCTATAGAATCGTCGGTTGATACAAGTCGTAACTTCTTCCAGGGTTTTTCCTTCAGCAAGAGTGTGCTTGCTTCTTGGCAGGTCCTGGGGCCTGTGGGTTATGGCCCATCTCATCACTTGCAAATCTTGAACTCATCATCTGGGCAACTGATCATTATCCCAACATCCAACTTCCTGGCATACTTAAAATCCATCCAAATGTACTGTCTCTTTTCCTTATATTTGCACCAAACGGGGACATGATTACTCAGACTCTTCATGGAATTTCCATTGATCCATATTTCCAACATCATACCTCCTTTATATCCAATAACACTTCATCTCTTCATCCTCGTGGGATGTCCCACATACCGTGATAAAACTTATACTTATGAAATCCATACTCCACATCATTATCCTTTCCGCGGTCAAGCGTCCTTATAGGGGAATATTGGCCATCTCTGCATGGCACTTCTTCAACTGGGAAACGTAAAACACATCTTGAACTCCTGACAGTCCTCCGGGTGACTCTAACTGGTTGGCCACTTCTCCATACGCTCCAAAACTCGGTATGGTCCTACAAACCTCGGGGCTAACTGTCCCTTAACTCCAATCCGTTTAACTCCTCGCAGAGGGAACACATGAAGACATGCTCTGTCTCCAATTTCATAGACTACCTCCTTGCGTTTTTTAAGTCTGCATAACTCTTCTACCTGGACTGAGCTACCTTCAGTCTATCTCGAATCAACTTAACATTTTCTTCTGACTCCTTGATCACATTTGGTCCAAACAACTGTCGGCCTCCGACTTCATCCCACATACTCTTGGGGCATCACACATATCGAGACAAAACTCGTATTTCATTTTGCCCAAAATCCATGCAGTGGAGTATCTTTATCCTTTCTGGGGTCAAAGGTTCTTACAGGGTACTACCACCCTTAAAATACACAAATCCTCCATAGACCATATTTCTCTTATCCTCAAAAATGGTCAAAATCCTCCTTCATAGAGTAGCAACTCATAAAATCCATATCAGTACCAACGAGGCTAACTTTATTAATTCTCAAATCATTACAATCTCCTGTTTTTCCATTACATGCCTCAATTCAATACCTCTATATAAAAGAAAATGTTCTCACTACCACTACTATATTACTTCTGTTACAAACTCAACTATTTATCACAAGTCTCCTTCTCCTTCGGACAACCTCTGGCAAAGTGCCCTGCTCCATTACAACGGAAACACATTACTTCTGACAGGTTTCGAGGTTTCCTCATGATCACATAGCCTCCTTGGGTCCTTTTCTTCCCTCTTGGGCAATCATTGAAATAGTGCCCTGAATTTTTGCACCTGAAACATGTGATATGACTCAGGTCTTTCTTTGTGGAAATTGGGTTGTTCCTCGAATCCAACCTACTTCTCTTCCTGGACCTTTCCATTCCAATCATGGCTTCTATTTCCCGTGGGTCATATTCTACTTCCTCTGTCGGGAATTCTACTAGATTCCCGTTCATACAATTCTGGGAGATGTGTCCTTCTTCTCCACATGAATAGCATGACTTAGTGCAGGGTCTAATTGGCTCTTCTTTGGGTGTGTCCTCCACCTCTTTCTTCATCACAGGTTCTTCTAAACCTTCCATGAGAGCTCCTTTCATTGCTTCTTCCTTCAGCTGGATGGTTCGTTGTACCATGGGGTAAATGTGACACTGAGCAGGGTAGTGGGTAGTCCCTTGACACAAGAAACAAGTAATCTGTCTAGTTGGGCATTCTTCAGTTGGGTGACTTCCTTCACAATTAGGGCATTCATCCTTGTGTTCCTTATGGGTGTGCCCGATTTCTCCACAAATCTTGCATGCACAAGGTTTCTTCATATCCTTTCCATAAGGCTTCAACTTCTGGGACACAAACTGAGACTTTAGCAAGGTCAACTTAAATTCTTTCCAAGTGGTTACTCCTTGCCATCCATTTATGGTTTGGTACATCCTCCACCAAGTAGCAGCACCTCTTTCAAAGCATTGAAGAGCATGCTGGGCCATATCCTTTCCGACTATAGGGTTGTTCTCCATATGATCCTCCATGTTCTGAATCCATCGGTCTGTCTCCAATTGACTCATCGGTCCAGAAAATACAAGCTCATCGCCATTTATCCTCTATTGGGTTCAAGGGTTTGGGGTGAGATAAGAGAGATCAAGAGAGAGGAATGCACACAATACAAGCAAAAGTTTTGAAAAGACAGATTTTGTTGTGGCTGTCGAAAAAACATCAAACAAATGACAGCTCACAAACGTCGCATCTAACGTAGGTATATAATAGGGGTTTGGTCTTCTAAAGGTCAATGAATCTTCAACGTCTCCAAACTCTTCAAGTCATGTTCATGTCTCCGATGGCTTCTTCCAATCGTGCTTGTCCTGCTCAAGTTCTTTTGCCAGATCATCTCTGTTGACGCGAAGTCTCTCGCGACGTCCTTCAATATTTCGGGAGTTACGTTCCAACTGCCGGTTTCAACATCCTTGACATGATCCATGATCCTACTGTCCTTCAGTTATTGTCAAATCTCCGGTATCTCGATGTTTTGCTCCTTCATCTTGTCTACTTTCAGCTTCTGGGTCCTGAGTTCTTCACCAATTGCCTTATTGTCAAATATTGCTTCTTGTAGGTCCATCTTAACTTCCTGATGTAACACTCCAGATCCTGGTGAATACACCAGCTAAGGTTAACACTCCACGTTTGCAGATAGATGCTCCATCAGCTTTCTACCATCCAATCCTTCCATGCATCTGCATGCTTTAACTCCGCACGGTGACAATAGCATAGGCGGGCGATAACATCATGGATAGCCGTGTTTTTTTTTTTTGCTCTTGTCATTTCCATGAGTTAATAACTCCTGCCTTAGGGTTCTCTTGACAAAACTTTGAGTTACTAACTCTCCATGCTCCGGTCTTTCTCCGATACACCTTGATCTCGGTATTGATAACTTCCATAGTCTGCCA
>NC_041392.1:558272927-558298597 GCF_002162155.2 Triticum dicoccoides | reverse complement strand
CGCGAGTGAGAGGCGCGGGGTGAGGCGCGGCTTGGGTGGTGCGGCGGCGCGGCGTGGGTGTGGCGGCGCGGCGTGGGGCGGCGGAGAGGAGAGGAGAGGTGTTGGTTTGATGTGTTTAGAGGGGGGGGGTGCTTGGGTATTTATATTGGGGAGGGGAGGGTTTTGCTTGGGGTAGGGGACAAGAAATAGACTAGGATTAGGAAACAAAAGAAAAAGATCTAGAAATAGATACGGAATAAACGAACATAGGACAAGAGTCCTACTAAGACTAGGAAAGCAAGAAGCGGCGGCTCCCTGGTGCACGCGCGCTATGGCCTCTTGGCCGGCCGGCGGCTAGTGGCTTGGGCCTTTGGACCAAGGCGCTGCGGATTTTTTTTTTTAAACGGTCTCGCGCGCAGAAAAATAAATAAAAGAAAATCTAAACGAACTCCAAAATTTAATAAAGTAAATTTTCCCCGACTCCTAAAAATGAGCCGAACAAAATGAACTTTTCTCCGGACCTAAAATAAAATTTTCAAAAACGCGCATTTTCCCTATCCGAATAAAATGCAAATAAAACTCCGGCAAACAAAATTTGATCTATTTATTAAATCTTCATTTTCCTAAATTTGGGAAAGTCATATTATTCCCTCTCTTATATTTTTGATAACGGAAAATAATTGAAGATGAAATAAATAAATCAAATGATCCTCTTTTCAATTCGAGAAAACTCTCAAATATGAAAATAACGAAATCTCCAACTCTCTCCAAGGGTCCTTGAGTTGCGTGAAATTTCTAGGATCGACCAAAATGCAAGAAAATAAAATATGCATGATGATCTATTCCAAATTTAAAATAAATTCAAAGGGGCTTTGAATTTAATTCTTTGAAACTCCCAACTCATATTTCATATAATTTGAAGAAGTCATTTTATCTTCTCTCGTGAAAATCATTGAGTCGCATAAAGTTTCAGAATTGGGATATTTCCAAATGAAATTCAAATATTCTCAACACCCCTTGTCATTTAAATAAATGGAAGAAGTCATGTCATCTTCTCTCCGGGGTTTTGTGATGAAAAGAATTTGAATTCACGAAGATCAGAAAACCAATATGAAAGTTTGGGAAAGTCCTTTTATTCCCTCTCATTTAACTTTCAAAAAGTTTCGAATTCACTCACTTTCAGTCAATCAATCAAGCAATCAATCAAATCTATCTATTTGTTTATAACATTCCAAAATTTAGAATTTTGGGATGTTACAAAACTCCAGGCGCTTGAATCACCTGATTCCGATAAACGAGCGAGAAGATAAACTAGAACGAAGATCGGATCTGAGATCGCGATCGCGGAATAAATCCGACGAGAAGAAAAAGAAGAACGGTTATACGAACAGACGTCGTTAACCGGGAAATAATCGGTGATCACATTCGTTGAGACGAACGGTCCGAAAGAAGAACGAAAACCAATCTAGGGTTTTTGGAAAAGAGATCGAAACGAAAAACCGATCTAGAACACCGGAACGGTTTAGCGAAAAATCGGAAAGAAAACGAATCGGTAGAGAAGAAAAGAATCGGAACGGTTTATAAGAAAAACCGAACCGAGGGAAAGAAGAGACGCGGCGCGGTACCTCCGGCGAACGGCGGCGACGGCGGCGTTGACGCAGGGCGGCGGCGGCGCGGTGACGCATGGTGGCGGTGGCGGCACTAGGGCGCGGGGTTGGGCGGCGTTGGGCGCGGCGGCGATGCACAAGGGCGGCGGCGCGGGTGAGAGGCGCGGGGTGAGGCGCGGCTTGGGTGGTGCGGCGGCGCGGCGTGGGTGTGGCGGCGCGGCGTGGGGCGGCGGAGAGGAGAGGAGAGGTGTTGGTTTGATGTGTTTAGAGGGGGGGGTGCTTGGGTATTTATATTGGGGAGGGGAGGGTTTTGCTTGGGGTAGGGGACAAGAAATAGACTAGGATTAGGAAACAAAAGGAAAAGATCTAGAAATAGATACGGAATAAACGAACATAGGACAAGAGTCCTACTAAGACTAGGAAAGCAAGAAGCGGCGGCTCCCTGGTGCACGCGCGCTATGGCCTCTTGGCCGGCCGGCGGCTAGTGGCTTGGGCCTTTGGCCCAAGGCGCTGCGGATTTTTTTTTAAACGGTCTCGCGCGCAGAAAAATAAATAAAAGAAAATCTAAACGAACTCCAAAATTTAATAAAGTAAATTTTCCCCGACTCCTAAAAATGAGCCGAACAAAATGAACTTTTCTCCGGACCTAAAATAAAATTTTCAAAAACGCGCATTTTCCCTATCCGAATAAAATGCAAATAAAACTCCGGCAAACAAAATTTGATCTATTTATTAAATCTTCATTTTCCTAAATTTGGGAAAGTCATATTATTCCCTCTCTTATATTTTTGATAACGGAAATTAATTGAAGATGAAATAAATAAATCAAATGATCCTCTTTTCAATTCGAGAAAACTCTCAAATATGAAAATAACGAAATCTCCAACTCTCTCCAAGGGTCCTTGAGTTGCGTGAAATTTCTAGGATCGACCAAAATGCAAGAAAATAAAATATGCATGATGATCTATTCCAAATTGAAAATAAATTCAAAGGGGCTTTGAATTTAATTCTTTGAAACTCCCAACTCATATTTCATATAATTTGAAGAAGTCATTTTATCTTCTCTCGTGAAAATCATTGAGTCGCATAAAGTTTCAGAATTGGGATATTTCCAAATGAAATTCAAATATTCTCAACACCCCTTGTCATTTAAATAAATGGAAGAAGTCATGTCATCTTCTCTCCGGGGTTTTGTGATGAAAAGAATTTGAATTCACGAAGATCAGAAAACCAATATGAAAGTTTGGGAAAGTCCTTTTATTCCCTCTCATTTAACTTTCAAAAAGTTTCGAATTCACTCACTTTCAGTCAATCAATCAAGCAATCAATCAAATCTATCTATTTGTTTATAACATTCCAAAATTTAGAATTTTGGGATGTTACACTTGCTATGCTTGTGGCCAAGATTCCAATATGAATTATGCTTATGGAGATGAACTTGCTATAGTTCCTTATGTTAAACATGAAATTGTTGTTATTGCACCCATGCATGGTAGTCCTATTATCTTTTTGAATTCTCCCGACTACACTATATCGGAGAACTTTGCCCTTATTAAGGATTACATTGATGGGTTGCGTTTTACTACTACACATGATGATTTTGATAGATATAATATGCATGTGCTTGCTGCTCCTACTTGCAATTATTATGAGAAAGGAACTATATCTCCACCTCTCTATGTTTCCAATACAACAAAATTGCAAGAAACCGTTTATACTATGCATTGGCCTTTACTATGTGCGCATGAATTGTTCTTTTATGACATGTCGATGCATAGGAAGATAGCTAGACTTCGTCATTGCTTTATATATGTTGCTTTGTGCTCACTACTAAATGCTAAATCATTGCTAATTAAAATCGTCTTTGATATACCTTGAGATCCAGGTGGATCCATTATTTGAGCACTATATGCCTAGCTTAATGGCTTTAAAGAAAGCGCTACCAGGGAGACAACCCGGAAGTTTTAGAGAGTCATTTATTTCTGTTGAGTGCTTTTATATAGTTTAAAAACAACAAAAATAAAGAGGGGAACCCAAAACTTTTTCAAAAAGAAAAGCGGAAGTGAGAAAGACAAGCATTGTTGAAGTGGGAGAGCTCCTTGAACTTTGTTCATGCTCACTGAAACTTTGTGAATCTCGATTATAGAAACTTTTCAACAAAAATAATTATCCCCTTGTACAATTCCATTGTATTATCAAAATAATGTGCCAAGGTTTGCCTTTAGGATGTTTACATTTTCTTGATGGTTTGTACGGTGCAGGACAGAAACTTTGGATGTAGTGCGCGATTTTACATAGCTGGAACGTCAAATGGTTCTGATTCTTTTTGCATTGTCTTTATATAATTTTTTTTATTTTTCCTAATTTTGGCAGAATATTTCAAGTATCAGAACTATGGTGAATGTTTAGATTATTACAGACTGTTCTGTTTTAGACAGATTCTGTTTTTGATGCATAGTTTGCTTGTTTTGATGAAACTAATGATTTATATCAGTGGATTAAGCCATGGAAAAGTTATATTATAGTAGACACAATGCAAAAACAAAATATGAATTGGTTTGCAATAGTACTTAGAGTAGTGATTTGCTTTATTATACTAACGGATCTTACCGAGTTTTCTGTTGAAGTTTTGTGTGGATGAAGTGTTCGATGATCGAGAAGGTCTCGATGTGAGAAGAAGGAAGAGAGGCAAGAGCTCAAGCTTGGGGATGCCCGAGGCACCCCAAGTAAATATTCAAGGAGACTCAAGCGTCTAAGCTTGGGGATGCCCCGGAAGGCATCCCCTCTTTCTTCAACAAGTATCGATATGTTTTCAGATTCGTTTCGTTCATGCGATATGTGCAATCTTGGAGCGTCTTTTGCATTTAGTTTTCATTTTTCTTTTATGCACCATGCTGGTATGAGGTAGTCATTGGTTGATTTATAGAATGCTCTAAGCACTTCACTTATATCTTTTGAGTATGGCTTTATAGAATGCTTCATGTGCTTCACTTATATCATTTGAAGCTTGGATTGCCTGTTTCTCTTTACATAGAAAACCGCCATTTGTAGAATGCTGTTTTGCTTCACTTATATTTGTTAGAGCGTAGGCATATCTTTTGTAGAAAGAATTAAACTCTCTTGCTTCACTTATATCTATTTAGAGAGATGACAGGAATTGGTCATTCACATGGTTAGTCATAAAATCCTACATAAAACTTGTAGATCACTGAACATGATATGTTTGATTCCTTGCAATAGTTTTGCGATATAAAGATGGTGATATTAGAGTCATGCTAGTGGGTAGTTGTGGATTGTAGAAATACTTGTGTTGAGGTTTGTGATTCCCGTAGCATGCACGTATGGTGAACCGTTATGTAACGAAGTTGGAGCATGAGGTATTTATTGATTGTCTTCCTTATGAGTGGCGGTCGGGGATGAGCGATGGTCTTTTCCTACCAATCTATCCCCATAGGAGCATGCGCGTAGTACTTTGTTTCGATGACTAATAGATTTTTCGCAATAAGTATGTGAGTTCTTATGACTAATGTTGAGTCCATGGATTATACGCACTCTCACCCTTCCATCATTGCTAGCCTCTTCGGTACCGTGCATTGCCCTTTCTCACCTCGAGAATCGATGCAAACTTCGCCGGTGCATCCAAACCCCGTGATATGATACGCTCTGTCACCCATAAACCTCATTATATCTTCCTCAAAACAGACACCATACCTACCTATCATGGCATTTCCATAGCCATTCCGAGATATATTGCCATGCAACTTCCATCATCATCATATACATGACTTGAGCATCATTGTCATATTGCTTTACATGATCGTAAGATAGCTAGTATGATGTTTTCATGGCTTGTCCGTTTTTTGATGTCATTGCTACGCTAGATCGTTGCACATCCCGGTATACCGCTGAAGGCATTCATATAGAGTCATATCTTTGTTCTAGGTATTGAGTTGTAATATTGAGTTGTAAGTAAATAGAAGTGTGATGATCATCATTATTAGAGAATTGCCCTAGTGAGGAAAGGATGATGGAGACTATGATTCCCCCACAAGTCGGGATGAGAATCCGGATGAAAAAAAAGAGAAAGGCCAAAAAAAAAGAGAAGGCCCAAAAAAAGAAAAAAAAAGAGAAAAAGAGAGAAGGGACAATCTTACTATCCTTTTACCACACTTGTGCTTCAGAGTAGCACCATGTTCTTCATATAGAGAGTCTCTTCAGTTATCACTTTAATATACTAGTGGGAATTTTCGTTATAGAACTTGGCTTGTATATTCCAACGATGGGCTTCCTCAAATGCCCTAGGTCTTCATGAGCAAGCAAGTTGGATGCACACCCACTTAGTTTCAGTTTGAGCTTTCATATACTTATAGCTCTAGTGCATCCGTTGCATGGCAGTCCCTACTCCTCACATTGACATCAATTGGTGGGCATCTCCATAGCCCGTTGATTAGCCGCGTCGATGTGAGACTTTCGCCTTTTTTGTCTTCTTCTACACAACCTCCACCATCATATTCTATTCCACCTATAGTGCTATGTCCATGGCTCACGCTCATGTATTGAGTGAAAGTTGAAAAGGTTTGAGAACGTCAAAAGTATGAAACAGTTGCTTGGTTTGTCATCGGGGTTGTGCATGATGTGAATATTTTGTGTGAAGAAGATGGAGCATAGCCAGACTATATGATTTTGTAGGGATAACTTTCTTTGGCCATGTTATTTCAAAAAGACATGATTGCTTTATTAGTAGGCTTGAAGTATTATTGTTTTTATGTCAAATGATAGACTATTGCTTTGAATCACTCGTATCTTAATATTCATGCCATGATTAGATATGTGATCAAGATTATGCTAGGTAGCATTCCACATCAAAAATTATCTTTTTTATCATTTACCTACTCGAGGACGAATAGGAATTAAGCTTGGTGATGCTGATACGTCTCCGTCGTATCTATAATTTTTGATTGTTCCATGCTAATATTCTACAACTTTCATATACTTTTGGCAACTTTTTATACAATTTTTGGGACTAACATATTGATCCAGTGCTCAGTGCCAGTTCCTGTCTGTTGCATGTTTTTTGTTTCGCAGAAAATCCATATCAAACGGAGTCCAAACGGGATAAAAACGGACGGAGATTTTTTTTGGAATATATGTGATCTTTGGGAAGTGAAATCAACGCCAGACGATGCTCAAGGGGCCCATGAGGCAGGGGCGAGCCCCTGACCCTCGTGGTCGCCCCGTAAGGTGGTTGGAGCCCTTCTTTCGCTGCAAGAAAGCTAATTTCTGGATAGAGATCGTGTTAAAATTTCAGCCCAATCGGAGTTACGAATCTCCAGGAATATAAGAAATGGTGAAAGGGTAGAATCTGAGAATGCAGAAACAAAGAGAGACAGAGAGACAGGTCCAATCTCGGAGGGGCTCTCGCCCCTCCCATGCTATGGAGGCCATGGACCAGATGGGAAACCCTTCTCCCACCTAGGGAGGAGGTCAAGGAAGAAGAAGGAGGGGGGCTCTCTCTCTCTCGCTTCCGGTGGCACCGGAGTGCCACCGGGGGCCATCATCATCACCGCAATCTTCACCAACAACTTCAATGCCATCACCACCAACTCTTCCCCCCTCTATGCAGCGGTGTAACCTCTCTCTTACCCGTTGTAATCTCTACTTAAACATGGTGCTCAATGCTATATACTATTTCCCAATGATGTATGGCTATCCTATGATGTTTGAGTAGATCTGTTTTGTCTTATGGGCTATTTGATGATCAAGATTGGTTTGAGTTGCATGTTTTATTATTGGTGCTGTCCTATGGTGCTCTCCATGTCGCGCAAGCGTGAGGGATCCCCTCTGTAGGATGTTTCAATACGTTCATGATTCGCTTATAGTGGGTTGCGTGAGTGACTGAAACACAAACCCGAGTAAGGGGGTTGTTGCGTATGGGATAAAGAGGACTTGATGCTTTAATGTTATGGTTGGGTTTTACCTTAATGATCTTTAGTAGTTGCTGATGCTTGCTAGAGTTCCAATCATAAGTGCATATGATCCAAGTAGATAAAGTATGTTAGCTTATGCCTCTCCTTCAAATAAAATTGCAATAATGATTACCGGTCTAGTTATCGATTGCCTAGGGACAAATAACTTTCTCGTAACAACAAGCTCTTTACTAAAACTAACTTAGTTGTGTCTTTATCTAAAACAGCCCCTACTTTTTATTTACTTGCTCTTTATTATCTTGCAAACCTATCCAAAAACACCTACAAAGTACTTCTAGTTTCATACTTTTTCTAGGTAAAGCGAACGTCAAGCGTGCGTAGAGTTGTATCGGTGGTCGATAGAACTTGAGGGAATATTTGTTCTGCCTTTAGCTCCTCGTTGGGTTCGACACTCTTACTTATCGAAAACTGTTGTGATCCCCTATACTTGTGGGTTATCAGACTCCTAGTCCAAGTAGGATTCGCCCCCTCCTTCCTTCCACCGGAGAGGGAAAAGGGGAAGGGAGGGAGAGGGAGAAGGAAAGAGGGGGGTCGGGCCCCTCCCCTAGTCCAATTCGGTTTGGGCAAGGGGGGGGTCTCATGTGTCCCTTCTCCTCTCCTCCAATAAGGCCCAATACTTCTCCCGGGGGGTTCTGGTAACCTCCCGGTACTCCAGAAAAATGCCTGAATCACTCGGAGCCATTCCGATGTCCGAATGCAACCTTCCAATATATGAATCTTTACCTCTCAACCATTTTGAGACTCCTCTTCATGTCTGTAATCTCATCCGGGACTCTGAACAAACTTCGGTCATCAAATCACATAACTCATAATACAAATCGTCATCGAACGTTAAGCGTGCGGACCCTACGGGTTCGAGAACTATGTAGACATGACCGAGACACGTCTCCGGTCAATAACCGAAAGCGGAACCTGGATGCTCATATTGGCTCCTACATATTCTAAGAAGATCTTTATCGGCCAAACCGCATAACAGCATACGTTGTTCCCTTTGTCATTGGTATGTTACTTGCCCGAGATTCGATCGTCGGTATCCTCATACCTAGTTCAATCTCATTACCGGCAAGTCTCTTTACTTGTTCCGTAATGCATCATCCCATAACTAACTCATTAGTCACATTGCTTGCAAGGCTCATAGTGATGTGCATTACCGAGAGGGCCCAGAGATACCTCTCCCATATACTGAGTGACAAATCCTAATCTCGATCTATGCCAACTCAACAAACACCATCGGGGACACCTGTAGAGCATATTTATAATCACCCAGTTATGTTGTGATGTTTGATAGCACACAAGGTGTTCCTCCGGTATTTGGGAGTTGCATAATCTCATAGTCAAAGGAACATGCATGTATAAGTCATGAAGAAAGCAATAGCAATAAAACTAAATGATCATTATGCTAAGCTAATGGATGGGTCTTGTCCATCACATCATTCTCTAATGATGTGATCCCATTCATCAAATGACAACACATGTCTATGGTCAGGAAACTTAACCATCTTTGATTAATGAGCTAGTCAAGTAGCTGCATACTAGGGACACTCTGTTTGTCTATGTATTCACACATGTACTAAATTTACGGTTAATACAATTCTAGCATGAATAATAAACATTTATCATGATATAATGAAATATAAATAACAACTTTATTATTGCCTCTAGGGCATATTTCCTTCAGTAACATTGTCACTTCTCTCTTTTTCTCTCATCCTTTTGGGCCTTTTTTTATTTGGCCTTTCTCTCTCTCTTTTTATTTCCTCACATGAGACAATGCGCTAATAATGAAGGTCATCACACTCTTATTTACTTACAACTCGATACTAGAATAAAATATGACTCTATATGAATGCCTCCGGTGGTGTATCGGGATGTGGAATGAATCAAGAGCGACATGTATAAAAAAATAAGGAAGGGTGGCTTTGCCACAAATACGATGTCAGCTACATGATCATGCATAGCAATATGACAATGATGGAGCGTGTCATAATAAACGGAACAGTGGAAAGTTGCGTGGCAATATATCTCGGAATGGCTATGGAAATGACATAATAGGTAGGTACGGTGGCTGTTTTGAGGAAGGTAAATGGTGGGTTTATGGTACCGACAAAAGTTGCATGGTACAAGAGAGGCTAGCATTGGCGGAAAGGTGAGAGTGCGTATAATCCATGGACTCAACATTAGTCATAAAGAACTCACCTACTTATTGAAAAAATCTATTAGTCATCGAAACAAATTACTACACGCATGCTCCTAGGGGGATATATTGGTAGGAGAAGACCATCGCTCGTCCCCGACCACCACTCATAAGGAAGACAATCAAAAAACATCTCATGCTCTAACTTCGTTACATAACGGTTCACCATACATGCATGCTACGGGACTCACAAACCATAACTCAAGTATTTCTCAAATTCACAACTACTCACTAGCATGAATCTAATATCACCATCTTCATATCTCAAAACAATCATAAGGAATCAAACTTCTCATAGTATTCAATGCACTCTATATGAAAGTTTTTAATATATCTCTCTTGGATGCCTATCATATTATGACTAATTTCATAACCAAAGAAAATTACCATGCTGTTTTAAAGAGTCTCAAAATAACATAAGTGAGGTATGAGAGTTCATCAATTTCTATAAAATAAAACCACTGTCGTGCTCTAAAAAGGATATAAGTGAAGCACTAGAGCAAAAAATTGCCTAGCTCAAAAGATACAAGTGAAACACATAGAGTATTCTAATAAATCACGATTCATGTGTGTCTCTCTCAAAATGTGTGTCTCTCCCAAAACTTGAAAACTTCACAACACAAAACTTCAACAGAAGATCTCGTAAGCTCCGTTAGTATAAGAAAATAAATCACCACTTTTGGTACTGTTATGAGCTCATTATTTATTTATATTGGTGTAATATCTATTGTATTCCAACTTTTCCATGGTTCATACCCCCGATACTAGCCATAGATTCATCAAAATAAGCAAACAACACGCGAAAAAACAGAATCTGTGAAAAACAGAACAGTCTGTAGCAATATTAAGATTTCGAATACTTATGAAACTCCAAAAATCCTTATAAATTAGGAAGGCCTAGGAAATTTGTTTATTAATCCTCTGCAAAAAGAAACAGTATTTTATCGCGCTTCTGTTAAAAATGAAAACTAATATCCTAGGCGCAAAAGTTTCTGTTTTTCAGCAGGATCAAATCAACTATCACCGTAAGGGCATGTACAATGGTGCTATCTTAGGAGTGCCATGTAGGATAAATGATGAGGTGGAGGAGAGAGAACTTGTAAGAAAAGGTTTGTCTTCTCTTATTTAAGAGAAGACAAGAGATGTTCTCTTAGCATAATATGTCTAACCACATTTTTAAGAATAGCTAGTTATTGAAGATAAGGCTAAGACATGACCCATTGTAGACGTCTTTTTTGTAATATCTAAATTACATGCAAGACTTAAGATAAGACTATCTTATCAACTATTGTACATGCCCTAAGCTATCCCAAAGGTCTTACTTGGCACAAACACTAATTAAAACATAAAACCACATCTAACCAGAGGCTAGATGAATTATTTATTGCCAAACAGGACCTAAAAAGCAAAAACAAAAATAAAATTGGGTTGCCTCCCAACAAGCGCTATTGTTTAACGCCCTTAGCTAGGCATAAAACACGAATAGATCTAAGTATTATCATCTTTGGCATGCAATCCATAAGTGGCTCTCATAATAGATTCATAAGGCAATTTAATTTTCTTTCTAGGGAAGTGTTCCATGCCTTTCCTTAACGGAAATTGAAATCTAATGTTTCCTTCTTTCATATCAATAATTCCACCAATCATTCTAAGGAAAGGTGTACCTAGAATAATGGGACATGTAGGATTGCATCTATATCAAGAACAATGAAATATATGGGCACATAATTCCTATTTGCAACAATAAGAACATCATTAATCCTTCACATAGGTTTCTTAATAGTGGAATCCGCAAGATGAAAATTTAAGAAACAATCATCAAATTCACAGAAACCTAACACATCACATAAAGTTTTTGGAATTGTGGAAACACTAGCACCCAAATCACACAAAGCATGGCATTCATAATCTTTAATCTTAATCTTAATAGTAGGTTCCCACTCATCATAAAGTTTTCTAGGGATAGAAACTTCCAATTCAAGCTTTTCTTTAAAAGATTGTATCATAGCATCAATGATATGTTTAGTAAAAGCTTTGTTTTGACTATAAGCATGAGGGGAATTCAACATGGATTGCAACAAGGAAATACAATGTTACACCCTCGATGCGGCTATATCTCCCACGTGTCGAAGCACGACTTAGAGGCATAACCGCATTGAAAGCAATGTCGCAAGTGAGATAATCTTCACACAACCCATGTAATACATAAGGGAAAGAGATACATAGTTGGCTTACAATCGCCACTTCACACAATACATGAATAAAGCATTACATCATCCAGATACAATCAAGGTCCGACTACGGAACCAAAATGAAAGAAGACTACCCCAAATGCTACACAGATCCTCAATCGTCCCAACTGGGCTCCACTACTGATCAACTGGAAACGAAACAACATAACGAACACGATATTCATTGAGCTTCTCCTTGAGCTCGGTTACGACACCTGCACGGTAACATCAGCACCTGCAAACTGGTTTTGGAAGTATCTGTGAGTCACGGGGACTTAGCAATCTCACATCCTTGCGATCAAGACTATTTAAGCTTATAGGAAGGGTAAAAGGTATGAGGTGGAGCTGCAGCAAGAGACTAGCATATATGGTGGCTAACATACGCAAATGAGAGCGAGAAGAGAAGGCAAAAGCACGGTCGAACAACTATGATCAAGAAGTGATCCTAGAACAACCTACGTCAAGCATTACTCCAACACCGTGTTCACTTCCCGGACTCCGCCGAGAAGAGACCATCACGGTTACACACGCGGTTGATGTATTTTAATTAAGATCAACTTCAGGTTTTTTACAACCGGACATTAACAAATTCCCATCTGCCCATAACCGCGGGAATGGCTTTCGAAAGTTCAAACCCCTGCAGGGGTGTCCCAACTTAGCCCATCACAAGCTCTCACGGTCAACGAAGGATATTCCTTCTCCCAAGACAATCCAATCAGGCTCGGCATCCCGGTTACAAGACATCCTCGACAATGGTAAAACAAGTCCAGCAAGACCACCCGCTGTGCCGACAAATCCCGATAGGAGCTGCACATATCTCGTTCTCAGGGCACACCGGATAAGCTAAGCGTACGGGAGCCAACATAACCCAAGTTGCCAAGGGACGGCCCCACACGGTGCTCTGGGTTGGACCAACACTTAGAGCAGCACGGGCCCGGGGGTTTAAAATAAAGATGACCCTTGAGTCCGCGAAACCCAAGGGAAAAAGGCTAGGTGGCGAATGGTAAAACCAAGGTTGGACCTTGCAGGAGGAGTTTTATTCAAGGCGAACTGTCAAGGGGTTCCCATTAAAACCCAACCGTGTAAGGAACGCAAAATCAAGGAACATAACACCGGTATGACGGAAACTAGGGCGGCAAGAGTGGAACAAAACACCAGGCATAAGGCCGAGCCTTCCACCCTTTACCAAGTATGTAGATGCATTAATATAATAAGAGATATTGTGATATCCCAACAAAAATCCATGTTCCAACATGGAACCAACTCCAATCTTCACCTGCAACTAGCAACGCTATAAGAGGGGCTGAGCAAAGCAGTAACATAGCCAAACAATGGTTTGTTAGGACAAGGTGGGTTAGAGTCTTGGCTTAACAATATGGGATGCATGATAAGCAAGTGATAGGTATCACAGCATAGGCATAGCAAAAGAGCGAGCAACTAGCAAGCAAAGATAGAAGTGATTTCGAGGGTATGGTCATCTTGCCTGAAATCCCGCAAGGAGGAAGAACGAGTCCATGAAGAAGATAAACGGACGAAGTCGAACGGGTCCTACCAAATGCAACGTTATCGGAACTAACCCGAAGAAGCAACACCGGAAAGAAAGCAAACAACATAGTAAACAACCATCACATAGCCATGGCATGATATGTGGGATGCGGTATGCGGTGCATATACATGATTTGGAAAATAATGATTTAACCTGGCCTCAACTTGGAAATCCAAGAGTGCCACTGGAAAGGTGAGTTGATTTTGGTCGAAATCAATATAAAGATCACCGGAATCGGATGCACGGTTTGGAAATGGCAAGCAAAACAAATATGGCACCGGTCTGTGATAATCAGCACGAGGCCATCTAAATGCATCAAGAAAAACATGCTACAACACTCCAACATGACAACAAAATACATGGCAGGGATCCACTCATGATGCTTCACAAAATATGAACACTGAGCTACGGCTAATTCACTCATTAACAGGTTCAAACAATCATGGCAAAAGTGCAAAAGATTATAGGTTTCAGGCTTGGTGAAATAACAAGACAGGAATTTATCATCAGGAAGCAACCTTTAGAGCATGAAAACTACATGCTAAAGGAACATATCATGGCAAATAAAGGCATGGCATGAAGCTACTCAAAGCATATAACAAAAGTCCCTTAGTGACCATTAGCTAAAAGGGATCAGAAAATACAATTGCAAGCATGTGAACATAGTGAAAAACTGGAGCATGCAAAACAGATAACGAGTAGGCATGTTTACGAGCTCGATGCACTCACTACAAAGCATGGCATGTCAAACTAAGCATACACCCATCACGAAGACATGGAATAGAATCTAGACATGGCAAGAACAACAACATAGCATGCACGGATCAATAACAATAAGCTTGGCAAAATCGCTAAACATGTTAACAATCTGCCAGGAACATTTGATAGCAAAAGTAGAGCTCGATTGACTCAATCTAGGGTGCTCCATAAATGCAAACAAAGACATGGATGGATAGAGCACCACAATATTAACAAAACATCCTTACTGATCATCCTCAAAAGAGGCACGGATCACTAGGAAACAACATGAACATATGGCATAAAAACAATAACAGGACAAGGACAGTGAAATTCTAAGTCCCTGAAATCAACATCATTGAGTAAGCTACTTTGCATGCTTGTGCTAGTCACCACGAAGATCACAAAAAATACATGGCAAACACCCCTGTAAATATGGCATGGCATTTAACAAAACACATGTAGAGCTCAGGATCATAGCACGCACACATTAATCATGGCAAAAATGACAAAAGGCCATTCGCTGAATCAGATCTGACATAATCATCACATAGCCCTCTTCCAACAGTATTTCGGGCATCAAGATGAGCTCAAATGAAAATGATGCAATGAGATGAAATGATGTACTCGTCGAGACGAACATTTTGATATGCTACACGCACGAATCAGAACTACAATGAGGGAGTTATGCACTGATGAAGAATGCAAAAAGTTAAAGAGTGAGAGGGAAAAGTCAACCGAGGGGGTAGGGTCTCCAGATCGGATCTGGATCGCGTTCACTGTAGCGGATCGGGATCGCCGGAACAGTGGCCAGAGCTGGTGGCCGCGGTGGTCGTCGCCGGCGAAGGGCGGCGCGGCGCCGGGACGGAACGGCGGCGAGGGCGGCCGGGCACGGGGTCGGCGGCGTCGGCCGCGGGGACGAGTGGAGGCGGGCGGCACGGTGGTGCTGCGGCGAGATCGTCGCCGGCGGGGGGTGCGGCGGCTGGCGCGGAGCGCTGCGGCGGGCCGGCGAAGGCGATGCGGCGGCGCGGCGAGCAGGAGAGCGCGGTCGGCGGCGCGCGGTGGCTGGGCCTTATGCACACGAAAACGTTTAACACCCGCACACGAAAAGAGGTAGAAAGGGGCACCGGGTGACATAGGAGCGCCAGATTGCAAAACGGACAATGGGGAAAATGCTCGAATGCATGAGACGAACATGTATGCAAATGAAATGCACATGATGACATGATATGGAATGCATGACACGCAAGCAATGACAAGGCAACAACAACGAATAACTGGAGGACACCTGGCACATCAGTCTCGGGGCGTTACAACACTCCACCACTACGAGAGGATCTCGCCCTGAGATCTAGAATGGCACCGGAGGGAAAACGGAAGAGAAAGAGAAGAGGTAAGGCTAAGTTGCTTCTTTGACAAACGAGTGAAACCACGAGCCTTGAGAGTTTGAACAAATTGAAAGAAAGAGTGCAACGAGAATGAGTGAAGTTGAAAGCACTCCGTTAGGAAAAGGAAGAAGGAAGAACAAATTCGAACAGCACTCCGGTTGGAAAGATATGCGAGGCTTGATAAAATGAAAGAACTTGAGCAGCGGGCACTGATGAAGCTATGTACCTAGGGTAGGATCATGGACCTGTCCTAACTGCCCTACCCAAGGACATCTCTAGAAGAAAACACCTTCCAATCGACTTGAAGGTGTTCCACTCGGCAGACTCGAAGACACTCGACCAAGAAGCAATCACTCGACCAAGATCCAACCACTCCACGGCCAGGAGGCCTAAAGTCACTCCGCACGCTAACGGTCGATCATTAAGTAGCTTTTATGGTCATCATAGCACTTTATTAGGGGCGTTACCAGTAATGACCGACCTTAATGTATTTGAAACCCTGCATAACTGAGGGCCGGAGGGGTCTGGTGGACTCTATATAAGCCACCCCCTCCTCAGTGTAAAGGTTTCGCACCCCTGTAATTCGCACACATATAATCCAGTCGACCGCCTCCGGGATCCGAGACGTAAGGCTATTACTTCCTCCGAGAAGGGCCTGAACTCGTAAACCTCATGTGCTTACAACTACTCCATAGCTAAGATCTTGCCTCTCCATACCTACCCTCCTACATTACTGTCAGACCTAGAACCACGACAGTTGGTGCCCACCGTGGGGCCGGGTGTTTTAGCGATTTGTTGGAGGAGTTGCGATCTTTTCCGATCCAAATCATCATGGTTTCTGTCAGAGTCTTGGTGGAGGGCCGCAAGATCCGTCTCGGCGCGCTCACGTTCATCGCCGACGACTCCGCTTGGCTTCAGGAGGCTCCGCTCGACGTGGACGCACTCCCTGTCCGCGGGGCAACGCACTTTCGCGCGTGCATCCGTGGTGTCCTCTTGCGGCAACCATCGACCCATTATCGATCGACCCCTGTGTTGTCCTCCCTCCCTGTTTCCCGCCGGCGCAAGCGCTCCGGTCGGTCGAGACTTCAGCGGTGGGTGAGACACGCGGTTGCATGCCAGTCAGCCACCCCTCAAGTCGCGGCGATCGAGCCCGACGAATCCCTCTACGGCCTGTTCGACCTGTCGACTGGCTCTGCAGAGACCGCATCCAAGTGCGACAGTAGTGATCCAGCGGTGGAGGTTCTGATGGTCGATGGACCGCCCAGTCCTCCCGGTTTTCCCCGCACCAACGGAGGCGCAGGTGGAGGCGACCCGTCGACATGAGGAATATCTCCCCGAGCCTCTCACGTCGCTGCAGAGAGAAGAACTTCGTCGCCGGAACATGGATGCACTGCACACTTCTATCGTCGGAGAAACCCCCGAGGCTCGTGCCTTGGAGGACGCGCGCCTGGCAAACTTGGCTGAGCGCACTCGACTGGAGAACCTCCAGCGAGCACTCAACGAGCGTGCATGACAACGCGTTCCAGAATCCAGTCGACGTCAACTCTTTCCACCCCTGCAGGTATATCGAACTCCGATTCAGAATTTAGCAGCTGCAGCCTGTATAGCAGAGTCAATTCATCCTTCCCAGTCGGAGGCCGCAGAGGCTTGCTGCAGATCAGAGCGTTACTCCTGGAAGCAGGAGACCAGAATTCCGTTGTTTCTCAGTCGCGGAACAGGATTCATAGCAGATCCATTGCTGCAGACACAGTCCAGTCGGCTCATAGCCCAAGATCGCCCCCGAGGCGTGAGGGGCGTGGGGACCGGTGTGATCAGTATGGGAACCGTGAGCAGTATGATCACCAATTTGATCGTGACGATCGACATCGAGTGCCCACCCCTCCCCCGAGGAGTGGATCGTATGTGCCTCGACAGCAGGATGACAGGCGCCCTCGTCGTGTTGGGCGAAGGATTCCAGTCGATCCCAGGGAACCAGGCTTTGATGCGAGATCCATTCTCGTTCAAGGTTTGATCGATAGGAACAGAGCTCACCGAGAAGGTCACGACAGAGATGCACCTACCAGCAGCAGAGTACATGTTCCGGGGCCAGAGTGCTTTAGTAGAGCCATCAGGGCCGTTGTGATTCCTCCCAACTTCAGGTTGGCGACTGGAGTCAGTAAGTTCACTGGTGAGTCCAAGCCCGATACTTGGCTTGAAGACTACCGAGTGGCTGTCCAGATTGGCGGTGGCAATGATGAAGTGGCCATGAAGCACCTGCCTCTCATGTTGCAGGGGTCGGCCAGAGCGTGGCTGAATTAGTTAGCACCCAGCAGCATTTACACTTGGGAAGATCTCGCCCGAGTGTTTGTCACCACCTTTGAAGGAACATGTAAGCGACCGGCAGGGCTAACGGAACTGCGGTCTTGCATGCAGAAGCCGAATGAAACTTTGAGGGATTACATCCAGAGATGGATCATGTTACATCACACGGTAGAGAATGTGCCTGACCACCAAGCAGTCTGTGCCTTCAAAGAAGGCGTCAAGTATAGAGAACTGAATCTGAAATTCGGTCGAACCGGAGACATGTCTCTGAATCGGATGATGGAGATTGCCATCAAGTACGCTAATGGTGAAGATGAGGATCGACTCCGGAGTGGCAAGCACAAGTCAGTCGCCCAAGAAACCGGAGGAGGAAATTCCAATCAGAAACAGAAGCGGAAAACCGAGCTAGCTGCTCCTGGGGAAGCCTTGGCCGTAACTCAAGGAAAGTTTAAGCGGAAACCCAAAGGGCCTTGGAACCCCAAGAAAGTTAAGGACCAAGACGGAAATGATGTGTTGGATTTGCCATGTCACATCCACACCAAGAAAGATGAAGAGGGTAAGTTCATTTACCCAAAACATACCACTCGACAGTGTCGGCTCTTGATCCAGCAGTTCCAGGGCAAACAGCCCAAAGACAAGGAAAAGGAGTCGGACAAAGTTGAGGACAAGGAAGACAGTGATGATGGATACCCCCAGGTCAATTCCACCCTAATGATTTTTGCTGATGTTGAAAGCAAAAGTCGACTGAAAATTATCAACCGTGAGGTGAATATGGTTGCTCCGGCGACACCCAGTTATCTGAAGTGGTCTCAGACTGCCATCACATTCGACCAGTCTGATCACCCAACGCACATTGCCACCCCTGGGAGGGAAGCTTTGGTGGTCGACCTGATGAGGACATGACTACCTTGGATACGACCAAAAATATTGCATACATGCATATTTGTCAGGTGATTTCTAATGCAAACTATTCAATAGTCTATTTATGTTATCCAGAACAAAAATACTTCACACACTTTTGTGTTTTGTCTAATTGCAGGTGTATGAGACATTTGTACAATCCACATATGAAGATAAGGGAAAGGAGATGTTTACGTTGTGTTCAAAAAGTCCTCTCACGTCACTTTTGGGTCAAGAGAAGATAGAGTCCAAGTCTCTCACGTTCTGGATTCAGACTCGGACTACACAGACATACCTGACTCAAAACGCCAACAACTTTTTCATACGGACTTCGAATTGGGTGATTCTTTTTTTGTTGGAAACTAGATTTCGTAAACTTTCCATCCCAATTGGATTCACCTTAAAATTCATCCGGAGCGTTGAGTTACGGATGAAACAATCTGACGTTGCAGCAGAATCCGAGTCAAACTACAAGCCCAAAGGTGTTGCATCACCTCCACTTGGGCCATGAGCCTTGTACGACCTAGGGTTAGTTTTAGGCTGCCTTGGGACGTCCTCCCACCTCCTTGGCCGCCACCCCTTGCTCCTATATAAGTAGATCCATCTAGTAGCTTTTTCCTTGGGATTTGTTTAGTTAAAAGTTAGCCATTGCAACTTCGTGTACTTCGTTTGTGTCCAACGACCAGACCAAGACCGCTTATGGATCCCCACCATTATCAATACTTCATATATATTCGCAATATTTAGATTGCTTTATCATATTCTTGCTCGTTCTTCGATTGCTTGCATGAATAGACCTTCGTGGTCAGGCTGATCATGCTTCCAGCATCGTCAGTAACCTCAGGAGATTGGTTTAGCGATTGCTAAGGCGCAACGTCATGCACGTTTATAGTCGGATCGTCAAAGTCGTCTCCACCAAATCGATAGTTATCATCTCATCGAAAGATCGGGACCCTCGCCTTTATCAAGTGGTATCAGTTTTCAGGTTGCTCGGTGAGAATTTCCAGTTTTCCTAGATTAGATTATTTTTTTACCTATTGTCCAGGAAAAATCCACCTAAAAGAGTTAGATCTATTCATACTTTGTCCAAGCCAGTCTGAGCCTTTGCAATTTTCTTTTCATTGCTTGCATAGTTGAATTATCGGTTGCATCGTCGTGTCGAGTTGCTGGTCTTAGTGTATAGGTCGTTTAGAGTTTCGAGTTATGTTCACATTAGTCAAGTCGCCGCTGCATCGTTATCCCTTCCGCTGTCCACCACCCATGCATCAATTTCCTCCACGTGCTACCCACCGTTCATTGTCATAATCATAGTTGAGATCGTTCCCATCTTCGCTTGATCCAATCTACATCTTATCTAGTTTGTTTTGGAAAGAGGGAGAGAGAAAAAAAGATAGAGAAAAAAACGAGAGAAAAAAAAGTAAAAAAAAAGTCAGAGAAAAAAAAGAAAGGAAAAGAAAAAAAGTGTGAGAAAAAAAAGAGAGGAGAAAAAAAACAAAATTCAGATTTATCTAGACTCAATCTCGTAGTTGAATTCGGATTGGAATCTGTTTTGTGCACTATTCAGTAAAACAGGCATAACTTCCTCATATGAAGTCTGTTTTGGCTCCGCGAGTACTCAAATGAAAGCTAGCGACGAGCCGCATCTAAATAGTTGCAGAAGCTAGTTCAGTATTTGGCACCTCAACATCAGCTTCTAAATAGGTCTACTGCTATTGTGATCTTCACTTATATCTTGCTGTCCAGAGCTACTTCATATCCTTTATTGATGCTAGTTGTGCTACGACGTGACCTCATTAGTGTTCTAGGCTCGCGTCTCTAGTATGGTCTAGCCTAGGACCAGCACAGTACCGTCGTTGAGCGTTTATTCAACATTGCATCTCTGAATTGATTATTTCTAATCTTTTGCTACCATATATAGCCAACCCAGCTCCACATTTCTACACCGTGTATACGTACGTTCCCCTGGCAATCGTTTTACACAATCTTCGGAGTTATTTGATACCGCTGGTTGCCTGTCACCACCTGCCGCATGGTAAGAACTTGTAAGATATTGATATTTGCTTTACTGTGAGCACTTTACAACCACATCCTAGTAGTTCATAGGAACATTATTCTCGAATTTTGGTTCTTGTTTCTACTAATCATGACAGGTTCCAGAGATAGAAGTTCTTGGATGACGGACACATCTTCACCATCACGAGAGTTGGGACAACACACACAAGTATATGGTCAGGTTATCTCTTTATCATCATTTGAGGGTAGATTTAATCCTGCTATTTATCTAGCTTGGGAGCTTGAAGTAGAACAAGTTTTTAGTCACCATGATTTTTCTGAACTTGAGAGAGTACGAGCTACCATTAGAGCATTTACTGGTTTTGCTTCTGTTTGGTGGAGTGTACATTGTAAGAAAAACATTGATAACCAACCCACAACTTGGAAAGTTTTGAAAGCTGTAATGAGACAACAATTTTTTCCTCCTTACTATCGTCGTGAATTGCGTCGCAAATTGGAGCAATTAAAACAAGGCAGTAACACTGTTCATGCTTACTACCAAGAGTTCAAATCTTATATGCATCATTGTGACATAGAAGAATCTGAGGATGATACAATGAATAGATTTTTTGGTGGTTTGAACCATGATATTCAGGCAAGATTTCAGTATATTCCTCGTTGCATTACTGGTATGTATGTCCGTGCTTGTACCTTTGAGAGACAAATACAGGAGGATGCATTGGGTGACTACAACAACTACTATTCCAGTTCATGCTCACCATCGCCGGTTGGTTACTCCACTATTGCACCTACTAGAGCAGCCCCACCTCGGATTGTGAGTGTGATATCATCTCAAGAGTATGGTACATTGTCAACGTCCGTACCTACATCAGCTACATCTCTGCGAGGTAACAGTAAAGGTCTTGATGATATAACTTCACATGAGAATGAAGCATGCCTAGTTAACTTGAATGCATCATGTGTTGAGTTACCTGTTGATTTGAGCACACCACCTATTTTAGAGACTCTTTTTACTGTCATGAATGCATCATGTGATCAAACAACTGAAATATCAACAATTTTGAATGCACCCATTGAATTAACTGTTGATGCAAAAGAACCAATGTTTAATCATTTTGATATGACCTCTAATCTTGATGATGATTCTGTGTCCAATGACTTATTGCATGTTTGCTTATTTAAGCATGTTGTAGCATGTAAATTTGATGCAAGTAAGGTTTATTCATCGAAGTTAGGATGGTTTAATGATGAACATTGCCAATCTTTTGAAGTGAATAAGAGCTTCACTTATATGTGCAAACAGAGTTGCAATATTTTCATGCCTTCTACTTCATGTGATAATTTTTTGGCTTTAGATTTTATGAACAATGAAAGTTACTCATGTATACATGTGACATATGTGCAAAAATCAAGGGAAGTTAAAATGGATGACATATACATATACAATATGTACACCTTGTCTCTTTTGTTAGCCACATTTCAGATTAAGCAATGCCGAGGACGGCTTTGTTTTCAAAAAGGGGAGGATGATGAGGACATGGCTACCTTGGATACGACCAAAAATATTGCATACATGCATATTTGTCAGGTGATTTCTAATGCAAACTATTCAATAGTCTATTTATGTTATCCAGAACAAAAATACTTCACACACTTTTGTGTTTTGTCTAATTGCAGGTGTATGGGACATTTGTACAATCCACATATGAAGATAAGGGAAAAGGAAATGTTTAGGTTGTGTTCAAAAAGTCCTCTCACGTCACTTTTGGGCCAAGAGAAGATAGAGTCCAAGTCTCTCACGTTCTGGATTCAGATTCGGACTACACAGACATACCTGACTCAAAACGCCAACAACTTTTTCATACGGACTCCGAATTGGGTGATTCTTTTTTTGTTGGAAACTAGATTTCGTGCTCTTTCCATCCCAATTGGATTCACCTTAAAATTCGTTCGGAGCATTGAGTTACGGATGAAACAATCTGACGTTGCAGCAGAATCCGAGTCAAACTACAAGCCCAAAGGTGTTGCATCACCTCCACTTGGGCCCATGAGCCTTGTACGACCTAGGGTTAGTTTTAGGCTGCCTTGGGACATCCTCCCACCTCCTTGTCCGCCACCCCTTGCTCCTATATAAGTAGATCCATCTAGTAGCTTTTTCCTTGGGATTTGTTTAGTTAAAAGTTAGCCATTGCAACTTCGTGTACTTCGTTTGTGTCCAACGACCAGACCAAGACCGCTTATGGATCCCCACCATTATCAATACTTCATATATATTCGCAATATTTAGATTGCTTTATCATATTCTTGCTCGTTCTTCGATTGCTTGCAGGAATAGACCTTCGTGGTCAGGCTGATCATGCTTCCAGCATCGTCAGTAACCTCAGGAGATTGGTTTAGCGATTGCTAAGGCGCAACGTCGTGCACATTTGTAGTCAGATCGTCAAAGTCATCTCCACCAAATCGATAGTTATCATCTCATCGAAAGATTGGGACCCTCGCCTTTATCACGACCCAGTTGTTGAAGGCACTCGACTGACCAAAGTCTTGATGGATGGTGGCAGTGGTTTGAACATACTGTATGCTGAGACGTTGAAAGGGATGGGCATTCCGATGTCCAGACTAAGTACCAGCAACATGAGTTTCCATGGAGTCATTCCTGGGAAGAAGGCTGAGTCACTCGGCCAGATTGCTCTTGATGTGGTTTTCGGTGATTCCAAGAATTACCGCAAAGAAAAGTTGATGTTCGAAGTCGTGGATTTCTGGAGTGCTTACCACGCTATTTTGGGCAGGCCAGCTTCTGCACGCTTCATGGCTCGACCATGTTATGTGTATCTCAAATTGAAGATGCCTGGTCCCAAGGGTGTGATTACTGTTACGGGTAATCGGAAGAAAGCAGAAGAGTGTTTTCAGAAAGGCTCAAAGATCGTTGATGCTCAGATGGCAGTGGTGGAGTTGCAGGAGTACCGGAAGACTGCAGACCCAAGTGACTTGTTACGAGCCAAGAAGCCCGCTACAGAATTAGCTTTTCAGTCGTCTGGTGAAACGAAGCCGGTTCACATTCACCCGACCGATCCCAGTGCTGCTCCGACTCATATCTCAACAACACTCGACTCCAAATAGGAAGAAGCGCTCATCCAGTTCCTCCGTGAGAACTGGGACATCTTCGCATGGAAGCCTTCTGACATGCCGGGTGTTCCCAGGGGGCTGGCTGAGCACCGCCTACGAGTCGACTCAAAAGTGAAACCTGTCAAAGAACATCTCCGACGGTCCGCCGTCCAGAAGAGAAAGGCTATTGGTGAGGAGGTGGCTTGGCTCTTAGCAGCGGAGTTCATCCGAGAGATTTATCACTCCGAGTGGCTCGCCAACGTTGTCATGGTCCCCAAGAAGGACAAGTCACTTCACATGTGCATTGACTTTAAACATATCAATCGGGCCTGCCCGAAAGATCATTTTCCTCTCTCCCATATCGACCAGATAGTCGACTCGACTGCGGGATGTGAGCGACTGTCTTTTTTAGACGCCTATTCCGGGTACCATCAGATCCGTCTGTATGGGCCTGACGAGATCAAAACAGCTTTCATCACTCCATTCGGGTGCTTCTGTTATGTTACCATGCCATTCGGCCTCAATAATGTCGGAGCCACATTCATGAGGATGATTCAGAAGTGTTTGCTCACTCAAATCAGTCGGAATGTGGAAGCATACATGGATGATATTGTGGTCAAGTCACAGAAGGGTTCCGACCTGCTAACTGACCTTGCTGAAACCTTTGCCAACCTCAGGAGGTATGATATCAAGCTTAATCCATCAAAGTGCACATTCGGAGTTCCTGGCGGAAAGTTACTCGGTTTCCTCGTTTCCGAACGGGGAATCGACGCCAATCCAGAAAAATTCGGTACTATACTCCGAATGAAAAGTCATGTGCGAGTGCACGACGTCCAGAAGCTTACTGGTTGCTTGGCCACTTTAAGTCGATTCATCTCTCGTCTCGGGGAAAAGGCATTGCCTCTTTACCGATTGATGAAGAAGTCAGACAAGTTCGAGTGGACTCCTGAAGCTGATGCAGTGTTTGCAGAGCTCAAAGCTCTGCTCTCCACCCAGCCGGTCCCTTCATAGTCACCAGAGTCCTCCACAATGGAGCGTACCACCTTTATAATGTCGATCGCCAGATTGATGAGCCACGAGCCTGGAATGCGGAGCTGCTCCGCCCCTTTTATACTTGAATTCTCACTCGGATGAGATGTAATAAGAAAAACTTCTATAGTTTATTTATCAAAGACAAGAGCGTTATAATTTTCCCAGTGATTGTTATTGTTTTGGTTTGCGTGAGAAATCCCCCAGTGGGTGGCTTAGCTGCGAATCCGTTTCGCCTAAGTTTGTAAAAATAATTTCCTACCGAGTGTTGAGCCAGCCTCCCACTCGGGGGCTTAGCTGCGAACCTGTTTCGCCTAAGTGTTTGAAAAACCTACCGAGTGGTGAGTCAGCCTCCCACTCGGGGGCTTAGCTGCGAACCCGTTTTGCCTAAGTATTTGAAAATCCTACCGAGTGGTGAGCGACCCTCCCACTCGGGGGCTTAGCTGCAGTCCAAGTACTCGCCTAAGTTTGAAAAATCCTACCGAGGGGAGAGCGACCCTCCCACTCGGGGGCTTAGCTGCAGTCTAGTACTCGCCTAAGTATTTGAAAATCCTACCGAGTGGTGAGCGACCCTCCCACTCGGGGGCTTAGCTGCAGTCCAGTACTCGCCTAAGTATTTGAAAATCCTACCGAGTAGTGAGCCAGCCTCTCA
>NC_041392.1:558271404-558271910 GCF_002162155.2 Triticum dicoccoides | reverse complement strand
CGGGGGCTTAGCTGCAGTC
Organism: Triticum dicoccoides; assembly: GCF_002162155.2. Taxonomy (NCBI): domain Eukaryota; kingdom Viridiplantae; phylum Streptophyta; class Magnoliopsida; order Poales; family Poaceae; genus Triticum; species Triticum dicoccoides. The sequence goes on along the minus strand of NC_041392.1, from coordinate 558,271,891 downwards.
CAGTACTCGCCTTAGTTTGAAAAATCCTACCGAGTGGAGAGCGACCCTCCCACTCAGGGGCTTAGCTGCAGTCCAGTACTCGCCTAAGTATTTGAAAATCCTACCGAGTGGTGGGCCAGCCTCCCACTCGGGGGCTTAGCTGCGGTCCAGTACTAGCCTAAGTTTGAAAAATCCTACCGAGTGGAGAGCGACCCTCCCACTCGGGGGCTTAGCTGTAGTCCAGTACTCGCCTAAGTACGAAACACATCCCAATCCGCAAGGACGACGAGGTGCAGGTCGACTGCCACATTCTCCTTGGGAGCTTCGCCACAAATACAATGTGCGCTCCATCTCAATCCGCAAGGACGACGAGGTGCAGGTCGACTGCCACCTTCTCCTTGGGAGCTTCGCCACAAATACAACGTGCGCTCCATCTCAATCCGCAAGGACGGCGAGGTGCAGGTCGACTGCCACCTTCTCCTTGGGAGCTTCGCCACAAATACAACAT
>NC_041392.1:558231815-558271124 GCF_002162155.2 Triticum dicoccoides | reverse complement strand
GGACGATGAGGTGCAGGTCGACTGCCACCTTCTCCTTGGGAGCTTCGCCACAAATACAGCATGCGCTCCATCTCAATCCGCAAGGACGACAAGGTGTAGGTCGACTGCCACCTTCTCCTTGGGAGCTTCGCCACAAATACAACATGCGCTCCATCCCACTCCGCAAGGACGACGAGGTGCAGGTCGACTGCCACCTTCTCCTTCGGAGCTCCGCCACAAATACAACGTGCGCTCCATCACCAGGTCGACTGCTACCTTCTCCTTCGGAGCTGCGCCATAAATACAAAAGTTGTCTCGAGTGAAGAACGAGTTCCACTCGACGGAGAATTCATGAAGATATTCAACGATAAACCAAGTTCAGATAAATCCTAAAGGTTCCAGACCATAGATCGAAGTGCTCGGGCATTCATCCCGAAAGAGTTTAACGGTTACAAAAATCACTTGGCATTCTGAGGCAAATTTAAGGTGGGGCGTAAAAGTTTGTTCACTTAGCAGGAGGAGGACTGGCAGGCTCAACGAACTCGTCCAGGTCGACGCTATCGGCGATCCGAGTGGCTGCAGCAATAAAAGTCTCCATAAAAGATCGAAAGTCATGCCTCTGGGTGTTGGCGACCTTGATTGCTGCCAGCTTATCTTGTCGCACCTCCTTGCAGTGGACACGAACCAAAGACAGAGCCACATCGGCACCACACCGGACAGAAGATTTCTTCCACTCCTGCACTCGATCAGGGATCTTGTTAAGTCGAGTCATCAGGGACTCAAGATCATTCTGGAACGTGGCCTCTGGCCAAAGTGCCGTGTCGATCCGTGACGTGGCAACCTTCAGTCGAGCCAACTAGTCCACAACACCGTCGATGCGGGATTCCAGTCAGAGTAGATTCATGGCAGTTTCATCTTTCACGGGAGAATTGATTGGGTCCAAACCTGGATCAATCCGCCCAGTCTCCTCCTCGAAGTTCTGGCAAAACTCTGCATTCACGATCCAAGGATAAGTCAATTTTCGTATGCTGAGTCGACAAAAAAACATCAGTCGGAACAAAATGTATACCTTCAAGCTTGATGAACAACTTCTTGGCAAGGCTCCTCAGATAGCTCTCCAGATCGTCCCTCCTGCGAGCGATGCCTTCCATCTTCTCGTACAGGTTGAGATTGTCCTTCTTCAAGCGCGTGCACTCCTTGTTGGCTTCGTTTAGGGAAGATTTCATCTTGGCGTTCTCTTCTTCCAATTGGCCGACTGAAGCCAGTTTCTGTTCAGCCGGAGCGGTTATGTCGTTAGCTTTCTTTTGAGCAGCAGCCAAATCCTGATCCTTCTTCACCAGAGCTTCATTCAGTTTTACTGCAAGGAAATGGTGCTTGATTCAGAAAGAGCAGAAGAGTACTCAAGCTTAAGACAAACCAGTCGACAAGCTCGTCTTACCATTGGCGTCGTCCTTGGCCTTTTGCAGCTCTGTCTTGGCCAATTCCAAGTCAAGGTTTAGCTGGATCTGCTGTTTCTCCAAGTCAGCAAAGCGAGCTCCAAGATCACAAGATTTCTGCAATCAGGGAGAAGTTATTTTACAGCGAAAAACGACAAAGACAATAAATACTAAGACTATGGTCGACTGCCCGCAGTCCACCATAGTCTTGGGGACTACACCCACTGGGTGCACTTTGTGTGCCCCCACCGGTTCTGATCCCACTCGACCGGCCCGTCGGAGTCCAGTGCAGGGAGTAAAAAAAAGTGGACAACAAGATGTTCAGACCCGAGTCGACTGCCAGCAGTTGACCGTGGTCTCGGGGACAACACCCAGTGGGTGCACTTGGTGTGCCCCCACCGGTTTTGATCTCACTCGCCCAGACCGAGTGGAAGAGTGAAACTACCAAAAACGACAGCAACATTACACCGTAGTCTCTGGGACTACACCCAGTGGATGCACTCATCGTGCCCCCACTAGTCCAAAAATTCAATCGACGCACCCAGTGGATGTACAGATGCAAAGATTTTCGGAAAAAGAGTCTTCAGATAGCATATCCTAACAGAACAAGCGGTGACCAACTAACCTGAACATTGCTTTGGAGAGCCGAGCTAGCGTCATAGGCGGCCTGACTGGTGTCCTACACCGCCTTCATCTTCTCCATCATAATGCCCGCCTGGCGTATGGCTTCCTTGGCAGCATTCACTTCGTCCTCTGGGACATGATGGATCACAAAAACTGAAGGAGGGTCGGCAGGAGCTTGAGCAGTCGACGAAGAAGGCAGGGCACTCGACAATGGTACGGCGAAGGTAACAGAACCCCGATTGGCATCACCAGCGTCCTGAACGACTGGTTCCACCATCGGCGTCGACTGTGGCACCTTGCTTGCAGGAGCTTGCCTATTTTTCCTCATCAAAGGCCTCTCAGGCTCTTCATCATCATCATTAGGAAGGTCAATAATGTTAGGAGTTGTTCAAAGATCAATCGCCAAAATCACATCACCCAATGGTACACATTGCAGTTGAGTCAACCAAATAAAGACAGAATGACAGAAATCATACCCAGATTGGAAGTGACTGCATCCTCCATTATCTCATCCTCATCCCTGTAAGCTGAGGTCCCGGAAGTAGCAGCGCTGCCGGTTCCAAAGTTCGTCTGGTTAAATCAAGAAAAAATAAATAGCACGGAGCGTCGAGTGAGTACAAAGAGAGTCACTCACGCAGAAGCGACAGGGATGTCAATCTTAATCTTCGGCAACGCCTTCCGAGGCTTCTGCTCTGCAACTTTGAGATGCTTTGACGCTTTTCCAGTCGGGGTTGGTGAAGATGTCCGAGGACGCTTTGAAGACTGACCAGTCTGAGCAATCGCCTTTTCACGGGCGCTCGGTCGTTCTTGGTCAAGCTTGGATCGCCTCTCCCTGCGAGGAGGCGACTCGACTTCCTCTTCGTCACTTGAGTCGTCGCTTTCTTCGTCCTCTTCTCCGTCAGAATGCCATTCGCCACTGTCGCCGCCGCTCGCCTCTCCCTCCAGATCTTGCTCTTGCTCTCCGTTGGGCACTGAGTACATTTTGATAAGGGCCTGAAAGAAAGCAGGAAGAATAAAGTCAGTCGACTCAGTATAGACAGCTGCCCGAGTGAATTCAGATTATAATCAAAAGCTCGGAATCAGACCTTTTCTGGTTCGTGGGACTGGTGGAATGGAGGAACTCTCCTGGCTCCCCTGGGGTTGTCTTTGTTTCCGGTGATGCCCGACAGCCACCCCTCTAGTGTGTCGTCATCGACCTCCTCCGGGTGAATCCGAGTGGTGTCGTCAAGACCCGAATACATCCACATAGGATGGTCTTGAGCTTGAAGAGGCTGGATGCGCCGCCGAAGGAAAACCTCCAAGAGATCCATACTAGTGAGCCCGTCACGGATGAGCTGGACCACTCGTTCGACCAGCACCCTAACTTGCGCCTTCTCCTCCGGGAGCACCTTCAAAGAGGAGGGTTTCCTCACTCGGTCCATGGTAAAAGGAGGGAGGCCAGTCGACTGCCCTGGCGTCGACTGGTCTTTGCAATAAAACCAGGTCGACTGCCATCCGCGGACCGAGTCGGGAAGAATCATGGCCGGAAAGGAACTTTTCCCTCTCATCTGAACACCAAGACCCCCACACATCTGAATCACTTGTGTTCTCTCGTCACTCGGATTGGCCTTTTTCACCGTCTGAGAACGACAAGTGAAAATGTGCTTGAAAAGACCCCAGTGAGGTCGACAACCCAAGAAATTCTCGCACAAAGACACGAAAGCAGTGAGATACATGATTGTGTTGGGAGTGAAGTGGTGGAGTTGTGCCCCAAAGAAATTCAGAAATCCTCGAAAGAAAGGGTGAGGAGGCAAGGAAAATCCATGGTCGACGTGGGTGGCAAGGAGAATGCGCTCACCCTCCCGAGGTTGCGGCTCGGATTCCTTCCCCGGAAGTCGCGCCGATCCATGGGGGATCAGTCCTCCGTCGGCTACGTCGTCGAGGTCTTCTTGGCAGATCACCGAGCGGATCCAGTCGCCTTGGATCCAGCCCTTCGGCAGGCCGACTCGTGAGGAAGATCCACCCCGACTGGTCGCCTTCCCCTTCGCCTTTGCCGTCGCCTTCTCCGCCCGCTCCAGAGCCGCCGTCTTCTCCTTCCCCATCATCGCTGGTGAGACGTGTACGGAGCGGCGGTGCTGGGGCGAGAGCGAGCACGACGAAGAAGCCTGAAGAGGGAAAGACGAAATGAGAACGCACTGTTCAAGAAACCCCGGTCCGGCGCCTTATATGAGGCCGCTTCCGAGTGGCTGACTGGTAGGCCCGGACGATCCTGTCAAATCCCGTAACAATCGCGTGCGCGATACGTGGCGAAAAAGGTGGTGCGGAGATCGACGGCTCCGCCCTATCCCATCCGATTACTGCGGCCTCCCCCGTCCCGCGCGCTTCCCAAAATTCGAATCCCGCGAAATCTGCGGGCAGCGGAACAACTTGCCAGACGGAAGATCTCCTCCACACCGTCACTCAGAGTTTTTCAAGCAAAGAGACTCACTCGACAAAAAACTAAGAATGGATCAAGGCGACTGAAAAGGAAGTTGCTGTTATCACTCAGGTTCATTGATCTGAAACAAGATATGCTAGTGGCATGAAAAATGAGTCGGAGAAGTTCTCAACTCCTTCCCCACTCAAACCTCGATCCATTCGGGGGCTAATGATGAAGCTATGTACCTAGGGTAGGATCATGGACCTGTCCTAACTGCCCTACCCAAGGACATCTCTAGAAGAAAACACCTTCCAATCGACTTGGAGGTGTTCCACTCGGCAGACTCGAAGACACTCGACCAAGAAGCAATCACTCGACCAAGATCCAACCACTCGACGGCCAGGAGGCCTAAAGTCACTCCGCACGCTAACGGTCGGTCATTAAGTAGCTTTTATGGTCATCATAGCACTTTATTAGGGGCGTTACCAGTAACGTCCGACCTTAATGTATTTGAAACCCTGCATTACTGAGGGCCGGAGGGGTCTGGCAAACTCTATATAAGCCACCCCCTCCTCAATGTAAAGGTTTCGCACCCCTGTAATTCGTACACACATAATCCAGTCTGACCGCCTCCGGGCTCCAAGACGTAGGTCTATTACTTCCTCCAAGAAGGGCCTGAACTTGTAAACCTCGTGTGCTTACAACTACTCCATAGCTAAGATCTTGCCTCTCCATACCTACCCCCCTACATTACTGTCAGACCTAGAACCACGACAGGCACAGACTCCGGTTAAATGGATAAGCACGAAAAGAATATGATCTTGACAAAACAAGAAGATGGTTGAATAGAGCAACATCACAATGCCTCGGAAGAAAGAAAAAATGGAATGGAATGAACGAAGTAGAAAACAAGATCTAGGCAGAGCACGCTTACAACAAAGGCTAGAACGGAGTTGTTGGAAAACCAACAACGAAAAGAATAATCTTGATATGGTCTTATGGAATACATCCCAAATTATGAGGTGACAACCTGCCACTCACGGGAAGAAGGATTGGATTGATATGAACAAGGAGACGAGAAACTTATTCATCGGAAGGATAAATGAAGAACTTGGGTCATTTATAAGCGCCATAAATAGCAACCATCCTTAGGGAAAGCTACAGGTGAATTATAACCCAAGATAACTCCAACGAAGAGGTTGATGGATTTAAAATATCCCATTCTTAACAACCTGTGAATCATAAAACATGAACTCAAATTATCAAGATTGGCATAATACCACCTCCAATGATATGGAAGAAAGAATTACACTCCGGATAGCAAGATGAAGAAACTTAAGCTCCTTAGAAAAGAATGTTGATGAACACTTCGAGAAGGAATTTAATCCTTGATGAACCATCATGTAGAACCTTCATGAAGAAGTCTGGTACAAAAGAATAACGAAAAGAAAGAGAAGTTGAAAACACAAGGTGAAACCTTGTAATGATTAATGAATCTCCATGGTGAAATAATTGAAAAAGGTTAGAACTCCAGGAAAAAGAGAAGATGAAAACGATTGAAATCAGGAATTTGATGAGCCTCCGGAATCAAGAATTAATCATTTGGGTGAATCAAGAATAAGAATTATGTTATGCTCATCCTTCACCAGTTAAATTGATGACAATCAACGGATTTGACATATTACGTATTCTCATAGAAAGGATTTAAGATGGATATAGCGCAAACTTGGGAAGGTCTTCACCAATCCACTGGAAGGATTGGAACAACGAATGAGTTGATATGGTAACAACGGAAGAGAATCCTGGAAGAAAAACACCGTAAGAATTGAAAATGAACGAAGTAAAGATAAAGAAACACCGGGTATAATTTTCAAATGAACGAAGATGCTTGAGAGAATTTATATACAAGTGAAACGAATAGATCACGAACCGATTAGAGATCACTTGAACGATGCACCGGTAAGATTGGAGAATGATAACTGAAAGCTGAGAATGAATAAACCTGAATTGATGGACTCCGGATAATCAAACTGAACAGAATCTTGAATTGCTCCTGATGGGTAAGAAGAATTTTGTAACATCCCAAAATTCTAAATTTTGGAATGTTATATTAAATAAATAATTGTGATTGTTTGTTTGATTTTTGTGTGATTGATTGTGTGAAACTGAGTGGAAATTGAAACTTTTTAAAAGTTGAATGAGAGGGAATAAAAGGACTTTCCCAAAACTTTCATCTTGCATTTTGATCTCCCTGAGTTCAAATTCATTTCATTACAAAACCCTAGAGTGAAGAGAATATGACCTCTTCCATTTAAAGAAATTGAAAGGGGTTTGAAAATGATTTGAATTCCATTTTGAAATATTTCAAACTTAGAAACTTTAAGCAACTCAATGAGTTCATGAGGGAAGATAAACTGACTTCTTCATGTTTGAAGAAATAGAGTTGGGAGATTCAAAGAAATAGATTGGAAGTCACTTTGAAGTTATTTGAAACTCAGTTTACATTTGAAGTTGTTTGAAATTCCAAATTCAAATCCAATTGGGAGTTATTTGAGTTTCTATTCAAAATATTTTCTCCTAAAAATAAATGGAAATAAGGGTAAAATGATTCCCTTCAATAGAAAATTAGGAGAAAATAAATTTGAAATCATTTTGCTATTGTAAAAATGATTTTTATTGATTTTAACTGCAATAGTAGCACTGTTTGACTTTTATGAATTTTTATAGAATTTAGTTGAACTTGAAAAATAGTTCATCTTATTCGGCGTATTTTTCTGAACATTTTGGTATATAATATGCCTATGTAATTTTTTTGTTGTTTTATTTTTATTTTTGTTTTGTTCTAGAAAAAAACGCACGCACGCGCTGGCCAGCCGGCCCAGCAGCCAGCCAGCCGCGCGGCCCACTCGCGAACTGGCCAGCTGGCCCAGAGCCCCGACCGGCCAGGCCGTCCCAGGCCTGCTCGCGCCCGAAAGCCAGCGCTCGCTCGCCCGCTCGTCTCTCTCCCTCGCTCATCTCTTTCCTGTCGCTGACCCGTGGGGCCTAGCCCGATACATCGTCCCTAACCTCCCTCTCGGATAAGCACACAGCACCGTGCGCGCACGTCGCAACCGCCGCACCTCGCCTTCGGGGATAAGGCTTATCCCGCAGCCCCAAGCACCCCTCTCTGCGCCTATATAAGCCTCGGAGCCCCCTCTCTCCATTCTGCCACTTCGCATCGTCCCTCGGTCCTCACAGCCGCCGCACTGCCGCGTTGGATCTCGCCGGAGCCGGAGTATATCGCCGGAGTTTAACATAGCCGTAGACTTCCCTACCTTCACTTTGTTTTTGTCAATCAACTTGCCTCGTCGTCCCACATCTCGTTGACATGTTGCTTTGCCCCTAGGTTCACCAGAGACGCCGCTTCGACAACATGCGTCCTCGCCGGAGCACGGAGACGCCGCACTTCGCTCCGCCCGTCCGGGTCACCCCGACGCACGCTGTCGCCACCACCAGACTGCCCACGTCGTGTCCGTCCCGTTCGTCTCCTCCCCCTCCGCCGAAGACCACCGCAGCCGCCGCCTTGTCACCGCCTGGCGCCAGCGCCGCCGCCCCTTGCTCATCGTCGTTGCTCGCTGTAAACCGACAGCCCCACCCTGCCAGTTCTGTTTTTTGTGTTTTTTTGTTTGGATCGGTTTACCTCGGTTTTATTAAACTGTGTGGTTATAGTGAAAACCAGTCTCCGGTTTTCCTTTTATTAAGCCGCAGTTGTTGTTTTTCCTATTTAGCGGCTGTTCACCCTGTAAGCCTCGCAGCGAACAACTTGCAGCCTATAGAAATCCGCCACGTGGCCAGGGACCTGGTCGCGAATAAAACTTTCACATTTAAGTCCCTGAGTTTTCAGTTTAGCCCCTAAACTTCGAATGGTTGTATCTTTTTAACCATAACTCCAAATTCGACGAAACCAGCGGCAAAATGTTCGTCTCGAATACCTTTATCCAGAGAACCAGCTTTGAAAAACTTTTGGCCAATTCAAAATTTTAATTTATTCAGGTTTGAATTCAAACTTCAAATGGCCATAACTCCTAAACCGTAACTCCGATTGATGTGATTCTTTTTGCAATGTGTCACCGTAGCCAAACCCTACCACTTGGACCATTGTCACACATTTTCCACACAAAAATGGTCTGTCCATGATCGTTTTACTATTATGCCATGTACGCACTTTGGTACACAACACATCTTTGCACCCTATGTCACATGTTGTTTTTGCACTTAGGATATTTCCATGCTAGTTAAGTGTGTTGAATGTTCATTTGGTTTTTCCAAGACTTCTTGCTTTGCATGTTCTTCTTGGTTCTCTGAAATGATTGCTTATGTGAGTGCAATGTTTGACTTTATAGATTTTCATCGGAGAGTGACGAATAGTTCTATTAAGTAAATTTTTGAGAGCGATATCATCTTCATCAACTATTACCAGGCAAGTTCACATTTGACCATTCTTCCAATTACCTATGTTCTATATTATGCACTTAGTCCTTTTGTGGTAGGATTTGCATGGTAGGATTTATTGTTGCCAGATGGCTATGTCGTTACCTAGTAGTTCATTGAGGTAGGTTTGGACCATATACCTTTGTCACCACCGTGTAGGTTTAATTTGGCCTCGCCAATGTAGACGTGGATTGGGAGGTATTCATTGTGAGAGATGAGTGACAAAGTAGTAAGTAGGACCAAGATAACTTAATGAACTACCTGGGCGGAGGTTTGGTTTGAATGGTGGCGAAGTACAGTGGGAGCATGCATGGGAAATCCATGGTGGTGCACCACTAGTGGTCCATCCGCCCAGGCTCAAAGAGATCAATCGTATTGTCATGTCTAGAAGCTTACGTGTGCAGCCACAAGCCAATATGGGCTCTGGCTTAGTTGAGTAGTTAGTGTGACCCCTTCCGGGATGGGCTAGCAGATGTAGAATGAGTAGGTGTACCGGCCTATCCGTGGGTTAAGGGGGAATACTTTCGAAAGACTATGTCTCGGTCATCCTGTTCTCAAACGCCAGGCAATGCGAGAACTTCAAGGGAGGCGATCGAGTCTTGTGGGGAAAAGTGTGCAAACCTCTGCAGAGTGTTAAAACCTAATTGATTAGCTGTGTCCCCGGTTACGGACAATTTGAGCATCTAGTAGTGGAAATGCTGGGAGATATCATCACTCTTAATTAAACAGTTGAGTTTTAAATGAAACTTTGGGAATGGATTAAGTTGGGTTTACCAACTCATCCTATGATATACTGTAGTGGTAGAATAATATCTTTTATTCTTGGGAAAAACTAGCTTTATGCAAAAACTAAACTTAGAGCTTTCCACCAGCCAAATTGCATGTACAATAGGTTCATTATTCTTATGATGTGACTTGCCAGTACATTCAATGTACTGACCTACAGGGATGCAACGTCTTATGTTGCAGGAATTTTCTACGACAAGTAAGAGTTACGTTGTAGGGTTACGGTCTACACTCAACTTGCCGTTGGCATTGAGGGACTCCACACCCTTATGTTTGTTTCCACTGAGACTTATGAGGTATATATCAGTTTTACGCTATTTATACATGTGATTGCACTTTGATATATACATTGATGTACTGTGTGTGCCAGCATACCGATCCAGGGATGGCACGGATAAACAGAGGCTTGACCGTTTGAGGTCGGGTCGCTACAAAGATGGTATCAGAGCACATGTTGACTGTAGGACGTGACCCTAGAAACTGGAAAGCCCTTAGGAAAGGATTTCTCTAAAACTTTATTTTTTAGAAAGATCCTTTACCTCTCTTCTTTTCTGAGCTTTATCAAATCTTTCCTTTTACCTCAAATAGTTAGACAATACCTGTCGGTGTCAAAACCGGCGGATCTCGGGTAGGGGGTCCCGAACTGTGCGTCTAGGCCGGATGGTAACAGGAGGCAGGGGACACAATGTTTTACCCAGGTTCAGGCCCTCTTGATGGAGGTAAAACCCTACGTCCTGCTTGATTGATATTGATGATATGGGTAGTACAAGAGTAGATCTACCACGAGATCAGAGAGGCTAAACCCTAGAAGCTAGCCTATGGTATGATTGTATGTTGTGGTTGTTCTCCTACGGACTAAAACCCTTCGGTTTATATAGACACCGGAGAGGGTTAGGGTTACACAAGGTCGGTTATAAAGGAGGAGATATCCATATCCGTATTGCCTAGCTTGCCTTCCACGCCAAGTAGAGTCCCATCCGGACACAAGACGAAGTCTTCAATCTTGTATCTTCATAGTCTAATAGTCCGGCCAATGGAGATAGTCCGACTGTCAGGAGACCCCCTAATCCAGGACTCCCTCAGTAGCCCCTGAACCAGGCTTCAATGACGATGAGTCCGACGCGCAGTATTGTCTTCGGCATTGCAAGGCGGGTTCCTTCTCCGAATACATCACAGAAGAATTTGAATACGAGGATAGTGTCCGGCCCTGTAAAATAAGTTCCACATTCCACCGTAGAGAGAATAATATTTTTGCAGATCTAATTTGTTGGCTTGTTTTGGCAGCATGACGTTATGTCATGGCCCGGTGATTATTCGAAGCGTTCCCTTTAACCAGCCCCGCACATAACGCGGGGCAGTTTTTCGACACGTCTTGTCAAAGCAGAGATCGTGTCCCCTTATTACGGGATTCTCATCAATACGGGCGTGGGTAACCCAACCGTGCCATCAACTGTGGCGCTTGGGGGATAAGCGAGTTTTACCAGGCAAGTGGGGACGCTTAGCTTCGTCCACCCATATAAAGGGATATGGATTCACCTTTCTATCCACGCCTTCTACCTCCTTTGCTCATCCGTTTTCCCTAATCGCCGAACATAATTATGCAGGCCGCCACGAGCCAATATCGTGGTATCATCGGACGGCTCCTTGGGCTTGTCGGACATGGATAGCGATCCAGTCCCGACCGCCACCTCCCCTCATCCTGCCGACGATGCTGAGGTGTTGTCTCAAGAGGCACCGGATCGAGGGGAGACAGTCCCGGAGGCGCCTCAAGGCGACCTTCCAGACTCCGGGAGCCGAGGGGACGGGGCCCCTGAGAGCTTCGAGTTCGGCCCTCAGCCGAACACCGCGCCAGACCCTCCAGCGGTTCCGGGCTCGGGCAGGCGGCCTCCTTCTAAGAGGGGCAAGACGCCTGTGCCGGTGACCTCTGTCCATCCAGAGGCGCTGGACAGTCTCCTAGAAGCGCTTCGCAACGCTTCCATCAACGAGGAGCACCGCACTATCATGAGTGCGGTGATCCAGAAGGTTCAGTCCGCCAAGAGCGGATTGACTGAAGCCTGTGCCAGCCTTCTAACAGGCTTCGAGGTAAGTGTTTTCAAATGTAGTAGAAATATTACCGCATAGACAGTAGCCCCTGATGCTTTGTTCGGTGTTCACAAAGAAAAGCCGAACAGAGGATCAAATAATATCAAAGGAGTCTAATATAAGTGTGTCAATATGCATATGCAGGCTTCGCTGTTGGCGTCCGCCGCACTGACTGCGGAGGTCGCCGTACTGAAGCAGGACCTCGAGGGGTCCAGGAAAGAGCTCGGCCTTGCCAAGAGGCAGCTCGAGGAGAACAAGGGTAAGTAATACCCTGTCTATAGATATGTATATATAAAAGAGGACGCGATTGCAAAATGACAGGATCATCGTATGTTTGCCAGGGGCCACGACCGAGGTGGCGACCCTGAAGCAAGCGCTAACCAAGGCTGAAGATAAAGCGGTCAAGGAGCGCACCGAGCGAGAGAAGCACAAGGCTCGGGTGGGCGAGGTGCAGCAAGAGCTCCAGGCTCTCATGGCGAAGCACGAGGCGTTGGAGCTTGACTCAAAGACGCGGGAGTTTGAGCTTGCCGCGGCCCTCGAGAGTGTAAAAAGTGCCAAGGCCGAAGCCCAAAAGGCCCTCCAAGAGATCGACACGATGAAGAAGATAGCGGCGGGTAAGGCTTTCTATATGCAAAGCAAGCATGTAAAAGTAAATTGCCGATTACTTACCCAAATCCGGAGCTCTCCAGGAGCATTCACAGATCAGCCCCATAGTGTGTCCGATGCCGCACAATTTTACCAGGCCGAGGATGGGAGCTCAGCAGAGAAGCTGTTCTGGTCTCAGTATGCTGAGGCCGAACATCCGGTGCCAATGAGCGACCAGCTGAAGCAGATGGTCGAGCTACATAAGGCGGCCGATCAGGCCATGAAGAGCTTTATAGTCCTGCTGTGGCCTGGCAACGCCTTTCCGAACAGCTTCTTCGGCCTGGTGAGGCGGCTTGTGGATGCTTGCCCGCGGCTGGAGGTCGTCAAGCGATCTGTCTGCATTGAATGTGCACGCCGGGCTTTCGCCCGTGTGAAATTGCAGTGGGTCAAGCTAGACGCCGTGAAGCTGATCAAGGAGGGGCCGCCGGAGGGCAAGGAGCACCGCCACCCCGAGATGTACTATGAGGGTGTTCTGCCAGGTGCCCGTCTCATCGTGGACAAGTGTTCAAAAGATGTAATATTTGAATGAGACTTGCTCGTTTTATCCTGTATGTATGAAAACTTATTTCATGTGCGCTATGCAACGCTTGTTGGAATTTAAAATATTACCTTCTGTTTGGCTGTTTATCCAATCTGAGAGATGGGTAGTCCTCGGCTTCTGCCCCCATGCCATGAGTGCTGGGGTGTTCAGGATAAACCTGAGCACTCTTGTTCCCATGTTTGGGTCCTTCGAGGGAGGTGCTCAGCACAGCGAACAAGGCAACCGGACTAATAATGCTTTATCACTCTCACTTAGCCATAGAATTCTATAATTTTAAATTTCGACGAAGCCCCTGGTATTCGGAAGGCCGAATTCGGGGCGCGATACACGCCTTTAAGCCGGACAGGGGCGGCCCCTCGCTCTAAGCGGTATAAGTCTTTAGGGACTTGAAAACCTCGCCAAACAGCGACCAGTCTCTCGCCTTATCATGACAGTCAGTTTTAGCTTTCTCTACTGAGGTGCTGAACCTAGTAGAACCGGAGCACAATCGCAGTAGTTCTCCTAGCGCTACCTTGGCCGATAGAGCGGAACGTAAGGTACCAAAACATAGGAGCCGGGCAAACCCAACATTTGACCAAAGACATGATTCGGAGCTGATGCATATAATGCTATAAGTTCGGGGTGCCGCACTTGTGAAAGTGTTCAGACTTTTCACACCGCATTGTGGGGTACGTAAGCCCCTGGTGTATTGGCCGTACCATAGTGTACGGTTGCAAGGCGTCATTAATGAACACACATATATATATATATATATATAACAAGAATGCAATAATAGTCGTAATGTCATGCATTGTTTATTAAAAAATTGCGTTAAAGCAGAGTGATACAGATAGTGCGATAAGCAAAAAGTAGGACTATGTCCCTTCCAAGGGCAGGCTGAGGAATTATATTAAATTGAATATTTCGCTCATTACCGTAATCAACCTGGGAATTACGTGGTATAACGTAGCTGTCTGCCTCCTTCGTTGCTGCATCATGTGTTCGGCAATAGTGCTGCATGACAGTGTTTCCAGAGATTAAGGTCCTGAAAGAAAAAGAAAAACAACCAAACGGGAAGCCCCTAGTGCGGTTTAGGCCGCGTCTTGGGGCGTGCCGCAGTTGTGCCCCCCTCCCCACATGTGCCCATGGTAGTTTTAATGCGTAATTATGTACGCGCGACACGAGTTTCATCGCTGGGCTGGGATTGGGGTGGCCGCCGTATTGCTACGCGAGCTCAGATCGCGCCAGGCGGTCTATTTGCTGATTGCCCCGAGCGCGCTTGAAGGTGTCCGAGCTGTGAGGCGCCGAACTGGTTGATTGCCTTGAGAGGCTGCTTTGCGTTTATGCTGCGAGGGCTGCGGTGTGCTCCTCTGTTCGGAGAGAGCGCTCTGTGTTTCCATTGACTATAATAACTCCGCGAGGTCCTGGCATCTTGAGCTTGAGGTATGCATAATGCGGTACCGCATTGGATCTAGCAAATGCGGTTCGCCTGAGCAGCGCGTGATAACCACTGCGGAACGGGACTATATCGAAGATTAACTCTTCGCTTCGGAAGTTATCCGGGGATCCGAAGACCACTTCCAGTGTAATTGAGCCTGTGCAATGGGCCTCTACACCTGGAATGACGCCCTTAAAGGTCGTTTTTGTGGGTTTGATCCTTGAGGGGTCTATACCCATTTTGCACACTGTGTCCTGATAAAGCAGGTTCAGGCTGCTGCCGCCATCCATAAGGACTCGAGTGAGGTGAAATCCGTCAATGATTGGGTCTAGGACCAGTGCGGCTAATCCGCCATGACGGATGCTAGTGGGGTGGTCCCTGCGATCGAAGGTGATTGGGCAGGAGGACCAAGGGTTGAACTTTGGGGCAACTGGCTCCAATGCATATACGTCCCTGAGCGCACGCTTCCGCTCCCTATTGGGGATGTGGGTTGCGTATATCATGTTCACCGTCCGCACTTGCGGGGGAAACCTCTTCTGCCCTCCAGTGTGCGGCTGCCGGGGCTCCTCCTCGTCATCGCTATGCGGCCCCTTGTCCTTGTTTTTGGCAATTAACTTGCCGGCCTGCTTGAACACCCAACAATCCCTGTTGGTGTGATTGGCTGGCTTGTCTGGGGTGCCGTGTATTTGACACGAGCGATCGAGTATACAGACCAAGCTGGACGGACCCGGCGTACTTTGTTTGAATGGCTTTTTCCGCTGACCGGGTTTAGAGCCTTTGAATCCGGCATTGACTGCCATATCCTCAGTATTTTCGCTGTTAATGCGGCACTTATGTTTGTTGCGATGCGACCTGCTATTGCCGTCCTTGGTATCTGAGGTACCATGGTTCTTTGATATGTTATTACTGCAAGCCAGCCAGTTGTCTTCTCCCGCACAAAAGCGGGTCATGAGCGTCGTGAGAGCTACCATAGATTTCGGCTTTTCCTAACCAAGGTGTCGGGCTAGCCACTCATCTCGGGTGTTGTGTTTGCAAGCCGCTAAGGCCTCCGCATCCGGACAGTCGATGATTTGATTTTTCTTTGTAAGGAACCGAGTCCAAAATTGCCTGGCCGACTCTTCTGTCTGCTGAATTAAGTGGCTCAAGTCATCAGCGTCTGGTGGTCGCACATATGTGCCCTGAAAGTTGTCGAGGAATGCGGCTTCTAGATCTTCCCAACAGCTAATGGAGTCCACTGGCAAGCTGTTAAGCCAATGTCGCGCTGGTCCTTTGAGCTTTAGTGGGAGGTATTTGATGGCGTGTAAGTCATCACCGTGGGCCATGTGGATGTGGAGGAGGAAATCCTCAATCCATACTGCGGGATCTGTTGTGCCGTCGTATGATTCAATATTTACAGGTTTGAAACCTTCTGGGAATTGATGTTCCATTACTTCGTCTATGAAGCATAAGGGGTGTGCGGCGCCTCTATATTGGGCTATATCGCGGCGCAGCTCGAATGGGTCTTGCCCGTTGTGTTCGGCCCGGCCGGATTTGCTTTTACTGTATCCGGCGTGACATTTATCGTCTCGCAGAGTGGTGCGCCGTCGTGATCCGTAGATCGATCTTGCATGCTTTGCTTTGTCCTCCAATATTTCTCGTAGGTTTGGCGTATCTCCCCATGCCTTTTTATTTGAATGGCGTTGGGGTGGAGGCAGAGCTTTTGGATAGAGTACCTCTCTATCGCGGCCACGAGGTGGCCGATCAGCCGTATCATACGCTTCTTCCTCTAGTCGGGGTAGTAACCTGCACTTTGGGTAATTCCTGGAGGGGCGTTCGAGTTTATATTCCTCGGCAGCGAGGACTTCAGTCCATCTGTCAGCTAGCAGATCTTGCTCAGCTTGAAGCTACTGCTGCTTTTTCTTCAGGCTATTTGCCGTGGCCGTAAGCCGGCGCTTGAAGCGCTCTTGTTCGATGGGATCCTCTGGTACGGTGAATTCACGTCGCCGAGGCTTGCCGAGGCTTCAGAGGGGGGCATGTAATTGTCGTCCTCCTCCTCTCCGTCTGCCGCTCTCTCAGGAGAGCTGGCTCCTTCATCCTCCTTCTCTAAATCTTGCTAGAGGGGATTGTTGTTGTCTTCGGCACTATCCGAAGTGTTATTATCTCCTGTGCGGTATCACCACTTTTGCTTTGGCGGGACTTAGAGCGGCGCCACTAACGTTGGCGCTTGGGTTGCTTCTTGGAGGGGTCATCCTTTGCTATCTCGTCGCCATTGCCTTCATTGGGTGTATCCACCATGTATATGTCATATGACGAGGTGGCTTTCCAGTGCCCTATAGGCCCTGGTTCATGTTCGCCTACTACATCATCGTCCATACCATCGATGTCTTCGGAGTCGAAGTTGAGCATGTCTGTTAAGTCGTCGACAGTGGCTACGAAGTGGGTGGTGGGTGGGCCGCGAATTTCTTCGTCGTCCGCATCCCAATCCTGTTGGCCATAATCCGGCCAGGCCTCTCCTGACAAAGAGAGAGACCTTAGTGAATTCAGAATGTTGCCGAAGGGCGAGTGCTGAAAGATATCTGCGGCGGTGAATTCCATGATCGACGCCCAATCGGATTCGATTGGCAGGGGCGCAGGCGGTTCCGAGTCCGAAAAAGAGTCCGGCACCTTGGAGTCACGGGCTGCGCAGAGGATTAGGCTGGTGTTCGGCTCGATTGCCGTTGAGACTGCAGCCCCTGAGGCGGTGTCTAACCACCCGTCCTCGATTGGCGCAGTTGGCTCCGAGCTAAGGGTCAGAGCTGATGCGGGCGCGGCCTCTGGGGTACTGTTCGGCGGCAGAGCTAGGTCATACCCATCGTGACAGTGCGGCGCGCCCGGCTGTGGCTCAAATCCGTCAAAGATCAAGTCTCCGCGGATGTCGGACGTGAAGTTCAAACTTCCAAATTTGACCTGATGGCCAGGGGCGTAGCTTTCAATCTGCTCCAGATGGCCAAGCGAATTAGCCCACAGTGCAAAGCTGCCGAATACGAAGATCTGTCCGGGGAGAAAAGTCTCACCCTGGACCGCATCGCTATCGATGATAGTAGGAGCCATCAAGCCTAACGGCGACGACACGGAGGAATTCTCAATGAAAGCACCAATGTCGGTGTCAAAATCGACGGATCTCGGGTAGGGGGTCCCGAACTATGCGTCTAGGCCGGATGGTAACAGGAGGCATGGGACACAATGTTTTACCCAGGTTCGGGCCCTCTTGATGGAGGTAAAACCCTATGTCCTACTTGATTGATATTGATGATATGGGTAGTACAAGAGTAGATCTACCACGGGATCAGAGAGGCTAAACCATAGAAGCTAGCCTATGGTATGATTGTATGTTGTGGTTGTTGTCCTACGGACTAAAACCCTCCGGTTTATATAGACACCGGAGAGGGTTAGGGTTACACAAGGTCGGTTACAAAGGAGGAGATATCCATATCCGTATTGCCTAGCTTGCCTTCCACGCCAAGTAGAGTCCCATCCGGACATGAGACGAAGTCTTCAATCTTGTATCTTCATAGTCTAACAGTCCGGCCAATGGAGATAGTCCGGCTGTCCGGAGACCCCCTAATCTAGGACTCCCTCAATAGCCCTTCTCCCTTTGACCACACGGAGGATCAACTGATGAGACCACTCTGAGGAAGGCAAGATATCAGACAAGTGAGGACCACTTCAGTGTAAAAGAGGACTTCAACATACATTAGAAGAGTTGAAGCTACAACAGTTAAAGACTCGAAGAATTTGAAGACACTAAAGAATTCCAAGATTTATATGAACTTTAGAGGACCAAACCCCTGTTGTATACTCACATTAGATGCGATGATTTGAGAGCTGTCATATTTCGTGTGTGTTTTTCCTGACAGTCACAAATAAAACTTGTTTTCAAAACAATATTGTGTGTATTGTGTGTATCTCTCTATCCCTCTCTCGTATCTCATCCCAAAACCCTTGGACCCAATAGATGATGAATGAAGATGGACTTGTATTCTCTGAACCGATCACTCAGTTGGAGGCAAAGCTATGGATTCAAAACCTGGAGAATCACTTCAGGAGCAATTTGGTTGCAAGGAAGTATGAGATTCAATACGCTCTTCAGTACTTTACAAAAAGTGCTGCAACCTGGTGGAAAATGCATCAGGCCATACAAGGATGTTGTCGGTGTCAAAACTGGCGGATCTCGGGTAGGGGGTCCCGAACTGTGCGTCTAGGCGGATGGTAACAGGAGGCAGGGGACACGATGTTTTACCTAGGTTCGGGCCCTCTTGATGGAGGTAAAACCCTACGTCCTGCTTGATTAATATTGATGATATGGGTAGTACAAGAGTAGATCTACCACGAGATCAGAGAGGCTAAACCCTAGAAGCTAGCCTATGGTATGATTGTTGTTCGTCCTACGGACTAAAACCCTCCGGTTTATATAGACACCGGAGAGGGCTAGGGTTACACAGAGTCGGTTATAATGGTAGGAGATCTACATATCCGTATCGCCAAGCTTGTCTTCCACGCCAAGGAAAGTCCCTTCCAGACACGGGACGAAGTCTTCAATCTTGTATCTTCATAGTCCAGGAGTCCGGCCGAAGGTATAGTCCGGCTATCCGGACACCCCCTAATCCAGGACTCCCTCAGTAGCCCCTGAACCAAGCTTCAATGATGGTGAGTCCGGCGCGCAGATTGTCTTCGGCATTGCAAGGCGGGTTCCTCCTCCAAGCACTTCATAGAAGATTTTGAACACAAAGGTAGTGTCCGGCTCTGCAAAATAAGTTTCCACATATTGCCATAGAGAGAATAATATTTACACAAATCTAATCTATTAACATATTCCGTAGCGTGACATCACACCACGGCCAAGTCTTTATTCGATTCGTTTTACTGTCCCACCTCAGCGCGTTTAGCGAGGCGGTTTCCTTGGCACGTCTTGTCAAAGCAGAGATCGTGTCCGCTTATTCCGGGATTCTCATCAATATGGGCGTGGGTAACCCAACCGCGCCATTGATTACGGCACTTGGGAGATAAGCGAGTTTTACCAGGCTGGTGGGGACGCATAGTCGCGTCCGCCGATATAAGGGGATAAGGATCCACCTTTTCATCCATGCCTTCTTCCTCCTTTGCCTATCCATTTCCGCGCACTCGAGCTCCAGTGCCCAAGTCCACACACCCCACCTCAACCTTCTCCAGCCATGTCCGGAGCGGGAGGCAAGTGGATGGTCTCCTCCGTCACGGAGAGACACATCAAAAAACTGAGGAAGGCCGGATACTTGTCTAAAGACATTGCGCACCGGCTTCCCGAAGAGGGGCGGCTCATCCCCACCCCTAGGCCTCATGAGAGGGTGGTGTTCCTCCCCCATTTCCTTCGCGGACTGGGCTTCCCTCTACACCCATTTGTCCGGGGGCTCATGTTCTACTATGGCCTCGATTTCCACGATCTGGCCCTGAACTTTGACCTCAACATCTCGGTGTTTATCGTCGTGTGTGAGGCTTTCCTCTGCATCCGCCCCCATTTCGGCCTATGGCTCAAGACTTTCAATGTCAAGCCGAAGGTGGTTCGCGGCACCCAGGCGGAGTGCGGAGGCGCCATGGTGGGCAAGGTGCCCAACGTCCTATGGCTCGAGGGCTCCTTCGTGGAGACCCTAAAGGGGTGGCAATCGGGGTGGTTTTACATCACCGAGTCACGCGACCCTGAATGGGTCGCAGCCCCCGAGTTCCGATCCAGACCCTGTACACGGCTCACCTCCTGGAAAGAGACGGGCCTGTCGTGGGGTAAAAAAGGAGAGCTGACTGGACTCCAAACATGCGTCCAAACCCTGGTGGACAAGAAGCTCAAACTTGTCAGCGTAGTCCAGGTTATGCTCATCCGCCGGATCCTCCCGTGTCAACAACGGGCTGTCAATCTGTGGGAGTTCGACCCGGCGCAGCACCGAACTCTGAGCAGGCTCTTCGACACGACGTACGATGATGCCTGGAAGGTGCTTTTCAAGGGCGCCGAGGCCCCCGCATCCGCTATCGAGGATCGCGGATTCAGCACGCAGCGTCACGCTAGTGCGGTAAACTGTTTTTACCTTTTACAGGGTATTGGTTTTCCATAGTTTGACTCCATGCGGGATCTAAGCTCCCTTACCTTTGACAGGATTGGCAGGAGACATCCGGACAGATCAACTGTCCGGCTCCTTTGCCCGAAGGCCCAGCGGACGCTCGCTTGGCGAAGCTGCTGGTTCCGGCACCCTATGTGGTGCCGGAGAAGAAGGCCAAGAAGAAGGCCACGGGGACTCGAAAGAGTGTCCGGCGCCAGGAGGTGTCAGATTCATCATCCGACGACCCCAAGACGCACTCCTCCCATGAAGACGAGGAGGAAGAAGAAGAGACCTCTCCCCCTCCAGCGGGGGGAGGGAAGAAAAGGAAGGCCGCCCCAACTGGGAGGCCGAAGGGTCCAAGAAGGGGAAGTCCCTTCCTCCGGAATACTCCACCAACGCCGACGACGGTGAAGAGAAGTGGCCGCACAGGGCCAAGCCCCTGGTGAGATCATAAGTATTCGGACACCAGAGCAATTCATAGTGTTCCTTTCTTGCACAGCTCCTCCTTATGCCGAATATGACTATGCAGTCTGCCCAAGGCTGGGCTCGACGAGTCGTCCAGCGGCTCCCTGGATTCGTCGGATGTGAATTCACTTCCGACGGCTACCTCCCCCCACCCTACGGACAACGCCGAGGTGGCGTCCCAACATGTTACAAGCCAGGAGGAGGTGGTCCTGGAGGCGCCGCAAGGCGACCTCCCGGACTCTAGGCATAAAGGGGATAGAACCCCCAAGGGCTCCAAGTCCAGCCTTGAGCCGGACACCGCGCCAGAACCTTCAACGGTTCCGGACTCCGGTAGGCAGCCTCCTTCCGAGAGGAGCAAGCCTACCGAGCCGGTGACCTCTGTCCAACCGGAGGCACCGGACAATTTGCTGGAGATGCTTAACGGCGCCTCCATCGACGAGGAGCACCGCACTATTATGAGTGCGGTGATCCAGAAGGTTCAGTCCGCCAAGAGCGGACTGACTGAAGCCTGTGCCAGCCTTCTAATAGGCTTTGAGGTAAGTAAAGAATATGTAAAAATATTACCGCATAGATAGTAGCCCCTGATGCTCTGTTCGGCGTTCGGAAAGAAAAGCCGAATAGAGGATCTAATAACATTCGCAGGAGTCTAACATAACCAAGTCAATATGTGTATGCAGGCTTCGCTGCTGGCCTCCGCCGCACTGACTGCGGAGGTGGATACGCTGAAGCAAAACCTCGTGCGGTCCGAGAACGAGCTCGGCCATGCCAAGAGGCAACTCGAGGAGAAGGAAGGTAAGTAATACCTTGCGCAAGTATATAGAGAAGGTGTGGTTGCAAAAAATGACAGGATCAACGTGCTATTATAGGGGCCACGACCGAGGTGGCAACCCTTAAGAAAGCGCTGTCCGAGGCCGAAAACAGAGCGGCCGCGGAGCGCATAGAGAGAGGGAAGCAGGAGGCGCGGGTGGAGGAGGTGCAGAAAGAGCTCCAGGCTCTCGTGAAAAAACACGAGAGTTTGGAGCTTGACTCAAAGACGCAAGCGTCCGAGCTTGCGGCAGCCCTCGAAAGCGCAAAGTCTGCCAAGGCCGAAGCCTAGAAAGCCCTCCAAGAAATTGAAGCGATGAAGAAGATAGCGGCGGGTAAGGCATTCATTATGCAAAGCAAGCACGTGAAAGTGAATTACTTGTTACTTACCCGAGTCCGGAGCTCTCTAGGAGCATTCGCAGATTTGCCCCGCAGTGCGTCCGATGCCGCCGCCTACTACCGATCCGAGGAGGGGAGCTCGACAGAGAAGGTGTTCTGGTCTCAGTATGCTGAGGCCGGACACCTGGTGCCTTTGAGCGACCAGCTAAAGCAAATGGTGGAGCTCCACAAGGTGGCCGAACAGGCCATAAAGGGCCTCATAGTTCGGCTTTGGCCTGGAGAGGCTCTGCCCGGGAGCTACTTCGGGCTGGTGAGGCGGCTGCTGGATGCCTGTCCACGGCTTGAAGTAATCAAGCACTTCGTCTGCATCGAAGGAGCCCGTAGGGCGCTTGCCCGTGCTAAAGTGCACTGGGGCAAGATGGATGCGGAGAAGCTGGTGAAGGACGGGCCGCCGCCGGGCAAGGAGCATTGTGTCCCGCAAGCGTATTATGAGGGCGTCCTGAAGGGTGCCCGCCTTATAGCGGATGAATGCTCCAAAGATGTAATTTTTGAGTAAACTCGCATTTGTGATCCTGTACGCTGAAAACTTGTTCATATGCGCTAAGCAACGCTTTTGAATTTAAAATATTACCTTCTGTGCGGCCGTTTATCAAATTTGAGAGATGGCGAGTCGTCGGCTTCTGCCCCATGCCACGAGTGCTGGGGTGTTCGGGATAAACATAAGCGCTCTTTTTCCCATTCTTGGGTCCTTCGAGGGAGGCGCTCAACACAACGAACAAGGCAATCGGACTATGATGCTTGAACACTCTCACTTAGCCATAGAATTCTATAATTTTAAATTTCGGTGAAGCCCCTAGTGTTCGGAAGACCGAGTTCGGGGCGCTATCCACGCCTAGGCCAGACAAAGCCGACTCCTCGCTCTAAGCGGCATAAGTCTTTAGGGACTCGAAAAACTCTCGAACAGTGACCAGCTCTCGCCTCATCATGACGGTCAGTTTTAGCTTTCTCTACTGAGGTGCTTAGCCCAGCTCAACTGGGGCACAATCGCAGTAGTTCTCCTAGTGCTACCTTAGCCGATATAACGGAACGTAAGGTACCAAAATATAGGAGCCGGGCAAACCCAACTATTAACCCAAGACATGATTCAGAGCCGATGCATATAATGCTATAAGTTCGGGGTGCCGCACTTGTGAAAGTGTTCAGACTTCTCACACCGTATTGTGGGGTACTTAAGCCCCTGGCGTATTGGCCGTACCAAAGTGTAAGGGTGCAACATGTCATTAATGAACATATATTCGTAAAAAAGAGTAATGCAATAATAGACGGAAGTTATGCATTGTTTATTTAAAAAAGTTGCGATCAAAGCAGAACGATACAAATAGTGCAATAAGCAAAAGATGGGACTATTTAACATGTCCTTTCCAGGGGCGAGCTGCGGAATGGTATGTGAAACAGGTATACTGCTCGTTATAGAGACCACCTTAGAGTTCCATAGTGCGGCGTAGCTTTCTGCTTCCCTGGTTGTATCTTTTGTGCGGCAATTGTACTGCCGGACAAGCCTTCCGAAGAATGGAGTCCTGAAAATAAGAGAAAATTAAGAAATCGGTAGCCCCTAGTGCGGTTTAAGCCGCGTTTCGGGCGTGCCGTGATGGTGCCCCTCCCCCTGTGCCCATGGTATTTCCAGAGCGTAGTTATGTACGCACAACACTGGTTTCGCAAATTCGCGAGGGCTGGGGTTGGGGCCACATTGCTACGCTTGCTCGGAACGTGCCAGGCGGTCTTGTTGTAGGTTACTCCGGGCGCACTTGACGGTGTCCAGACGTTTAATGGCCGGACTGGAGAATTGCCTTGAGAGGCTTTTTTGTACTTCCGCTGCGATAGCCGCCGTATGCTCCTCCGTTCAGAGAGAGCGTTCGGTGTTTCCATTGACCATGATGACTTCTCGAGGGCCTGGCATCTTGAGCTTGAGGTATGCGTAGTGCGGCACCGCATTGAACTTGGCAAATGCGGTTCGCCCGAGCAGTGCGTGATAGCCACTGCGGAACGGGACTATGTCGAAGATTAACTCCTCGCTGCGGACATTATCCGGAGATCCGAAGACCACTTCAAGTGTAACTGAGCCTGTACAGTTGGCCTCTACACCTCGTATGACGCCTTTAAAGGTCGTTTTAGTGGGTTTTATCCTCGAGGGATCAATGCCCATTTTCCGCACTGTATCCTGGTAAAGCAGGTTCAGGCTGCTGCCGCCGTCCATAAGGACTCTAGTGAGGTAAAATCCGTCAATAATTGGGTCTAGAACCAATGCGGCGAATCCGCCATGACGGATGCTAGTGGAGTGGTCCCTTCGATAAAAAGTGATCGGGCAGGAAGACCATGGGTTCAACTTTGGGGCGACTAGCTCCATCGCGTATATGTCCCTTAGCACACGCTTCCGCTCCCTCTTGGGGACGTGGGTTGCGTATATCATGTTCACCGTCTGCACTTGTGGGGGAAAACCTTTCTGTCCACTATTTTTCGGCGGCCGGGGCTCCTCCTCATCATCGCTATGCAGCCCCTTGTCTCTGCTTTCAGCATTTAACTTTCCTGCCTGCTTGAACACCCAACAATCCCTGTTGGTGTGATTGGCTGGTTTTTCGGGGGTGCCATGTATCTGGCATGAGCGGTCGAGTATTCAGTCCAAACTGGACGGGCCCGGAGTATTTCTTTTGAATGGCTTTTTCCGCTGACCGGGTTTAGAGCCTCTGAATCCGGCATTAACTGATGTATCCTCGGCATTGTCGCCGTTAATGCGGCGATTTTGCTTGTTGCGACGCGACCTGCCACTGTTGTCCTTGGTATCCGAATTACCAGGGCTCTTGGTCATGTTATTGCTGTGAGCTAGCCAGCTGTCTTCTCCCACGCAAAAGCGGGTCATAAGTGTCGTGAGGGCTGCCATAGATTTCGCCTTTTCCTGTCCTAGGTGCCGTGCAAGCCACTCGTCGCGGATGTTATGCTTGAAGGCTGCTAGGGCCTCTGCGTCCGAACAGTCGATGATTTGATTTTTCTTGGTTAGGAACCGTGTCCAGAATTGTCTGGCCGATTCCTCTGGCTGCTGAATTATGTGGCTAAGGTCATCGGCGTCTGGTGGTCACACATAAGTGCCCTGGAAATTGTCGAGGAATGCCGTTTCCAGGTCCTCCCAACAACCAATTGATTATGCTGGCAAGCTGTTAAGCTAATGCCGAGCTGGTCCTTTAAGCTTGAGTGGGAGGTATTTCATGGCGTGTAGGTCATCACCGCGGGCCATGTGGATATGAAGGAGATAGTCCTCGATCCATACCGCAGGATCTGTTGTGCCATCGTATGATTCGATGTTCACGGGTTTGAAACCCTCGGGGATTTGATGATCCATTACTTCATCTATGAAGCATAGTGGGTGTGCAGTGCCTCTAAATTGGGCTATATCACAACGCAGCTCAAACGAGCTTTGTCTACTATGTTCGGCCCGGCCGGATTTACTGTATCTGGAGTGACGATTACTGTCTTGTGCCGTGGGGCACCCATACGATCCGTAGATCGATCTTGTTTGCCTTGCCTTGTCCTCCAATATATCTCGCAGGTCTGGCGCGTTTTCTCGTGCATTGGTATTTTTTGAGCGGTGCCGGGGTGCAACTGGAGTGGAGGGCCGAGAGGCCTCTCTGTCGCGGCCACGGGGTGGCCGGTCGGCCACATCATGCGCTGGTGATGTAGGTTTAGGTGCTTCCTCCTCTAATCGGGGTAGCAACCTACGCTTTGGGTAGCTCTTGGAGGGGCGTTCGAGTTCATACTCTTCGGCCACAAGGACTTCAGTCCATCTGTCAGCTAGCAAATCTTGATCAGCTCTAAGTTGTTGCTGTTTTTTTCTTGAGGCTGCTCGCCGTGGCCATAAGCCTGCGTTTGAAACGCTCTTGTTTGACGGGATCCTCCGACACAACAAATTCGTCGTCATCGAGGCTTGCCTCGTCTTCGGAGGGAGGCATATAATTATCGTCCTCTTCCTCTCTGTCTGCCGCTCTCTCATGAGGGCTGGCTTCTCCATCCTCCTGTGCTGAATCTTGCTGGAGGTGGTTGTCTTCGGCACTGTCCGGGGTGTTATTATCTCCCGTGCCGGAATCACTGTTTTTTCTTTGGCAGGATTTAGAGCGGCGCCGCTGACGCTGACGCTTAGGCTGCTTCTTGGAGGGGTCATCCTCCGCTGTTCCATCGCCATTGCCTTCTTTTGGGGTGTCCACCATGTATATATCATACGACGAGGTGGCTTTCCAGTGCCCTATAGGTGTTGGTTCTTGATCGTCTCCTGCATCGGCGTCCATACCGTCGATGTCTTCGGAGTCAAAGTCGAGCATGTCGGTTAAATCATCGACAGTGGCTACGAAGTGGGTGGTGGGTGGGCTTTGAATTTCTTCATCATCCACATCCCAACCTTGCTGACCATAGTCCGGCCAGGGCTCTCCTGATAAAGAGAGAGACTTTAGTGAATTCAGAATATCGCCGAAGGGCGAGTGCTGAAAGATGTCCGCGGCGGTGAACTCCATGATCGGCGCCCAATCGGGTTCGATTGGTAGGGGCGCGGAGGGCTCGGAGTCTGGAGAGGAATCTGACTCCTTGGAGTCACGGGCTTCGCAGAGAATAGGGCTGGTGTTCGGCTCAATCACCGTAGAGATTGCAGCCCCCGAGGCAGTGTCCAACCACCCATCCTCGATTGGTGCAGTTGGCTTCGAATTAAGGGTCAGAGCTGATGCATGTGCAGCCTCCAGGGCACTGTTCGGCGGCAGAGCTAGATCATGCCCATCGTGACAGTGCGGCGCACTCGGCTGCGGTTCGAATCCGTCGAAGATCAAGTCTCCGCGGAGGTCGGCCGTGTAGCTCAAACTTCCAAATCTGACCTGATGGCCAGGGGCGTAGCTCTCGATCTGCTCCAGATGACCAAGCGAATTGGCCCGCAGTGCAAAGCCACCGAATACGAAGATCTGTCCGGGGAGAAAGGTCTCACCCTGGATCGCATCGCTGTTGATGATCGGAGAAGCCATCGGGCCTAAAAGTGACGACACAGAGGAACTCTCAATGAAAGCACCAATGTCGGTGTCAAAACCGGCGGATCTCGGGTAGGGGGTCCCGAACTGTGCGTCTAGGCAGATGGTAACAGGAGGCAGGGGACACGATGTTTTACCCAGGTTCGGGCCCTCTTGATGGAGGTAAAACCCTACGTCCTGCTTGATTAATATTGATGATATGGGTAGTACAAGAGTAGATCTACCACGAGATCAGAGAGGCTAAACCCTAGAAGCTAGCCTATGGTATGATTGTTGTTCGTCCTACGGACTAAAACCCTCCGGTTTATATAGACACCGGAGAGGGCTAGGGTTACATAGAGTCGGTTACAATGGTAGGAGATCTACATATCCGTATCGCCAAGCTTGCCTTCCACGCCAAGGAAAGTCCCTTCTGGACACGGGACGAAGTCTTCAATCTTGTATCTTCATAGTCCAGGAGTCAGGCCGAAGGTATAGTCCGGCTATCCAGACACCCCCTAATCCAGGACTCCCTCAGATGTAACGGAGCAAAAACTTGGGAGGAATTCAAGATGACTCTACTAAGGTCTCGTCTTATTCAGAAGCCCTATGGCAAAAAAATGAAGAAACCTGGTGCATGCAAGATTTGTGGTGAGATAGGACACACCCATGAAGAACACAAGGATGGATGCCGTCATTGTGAAGGAAATCACCAAGCTGAAGAATGTCCAACCACGAAGGTTACTTGTTTCTTGTGTGAAGGAACTATGCACTACCCTGCCCGATGTCATATTTATCCCAAGGTACAAGAAATTACCAAGCAGCAGAAGGAAGCAGCGAAAGAAGCCCTCGGGGAAAGTTTAAGAAAACCAGTGATGGAAGAAGATGTTGACGACCCTGATGGAGAAAGTCTAAACAGAATTTACTCCAATGCTTGCTATTCATGTGAAGAAGAAGGACATTTTTCACAGTATTGCACGAAAGAAAACCAAGAGTATCTGGGAAACTTCCCGACGGAAGAAGTGGAGTTTGATCGACAAGAGATAGAGGAATTGATCGGAACGAAGAAGTCGAGGAAGAGAAAGAGCAAGTATCCCCAGAACAACCCGATTTCTGCAGAAAAGGACCTGAGTCAAATCACTTGTTACAGGTGCAAGGATTAAGGTCATTACGCTAGCAAATGGCCAGCAAGGAAGCCAAGAACCCAAGGAGCCAAGATAACCACCAGGAAGCCCCTGGATTTTTCTGAAGTCATTTGTTTATGCTACAAAGGAGTAGGACATTTTTCCAGAGAATGTTCAGACCCGAGGAGGGCTTGAGCAAAGTAGTTGAGATCTTGATATTGGAATAAAGCATGTAATAAAGTTGGAACACACTTTTATTTTCGTTGGGGGTGTTGAGTTGAGTTATGAAATGGAAATTGTAATAGTTCATGAAGAAATAAAAGTTGATATGTTTGAAGTCTCATATGAGGTGTCATGAGTTCTTTGTTGATTGCGAGTGCCTCCCTCACTATGTCACCCAGACTTAAAACTTGAGCCCATGGGCAAGCTGACCCAAACCTTCCCCCCAAATAACCACATTTCACCCAAGGAAATAGATACATTATCCTGAGTACCCCTTTTATCTTATACCTGCAAATGACAACCCTTTACGAGTCTTTTCTCAAGGGCCCAGAAATGATCATGACCCTGACCAGTGATCAGGATTACCCAAAAATCATGAAGGACATGATGAAGCATATTCATCTTGAAGGAGATGCAGTCTACAAGGGTTGTCCTTTCATGGAGAAGGGAGTTGAACTTTGGTACGTGGAGGTACACCTCCACCATGTGAAGGGAGTTTTCCCAAAGACTATGGGTCAATACTTTTTCATCTCTCGAGTACCACGAGCAACATTCTTCGACTCTGTTCGTGAAGCTACTATGGAAGCCATACGTCAGATTGGGGAAATACTAGAAGCAAGACTCCATCACACTCAAGAATACCTGAGGGAGGTGCATGCACAGATGATGGAGATGAAGCTCATGGCCACCACAATGAAGAAAAACATCGATGATTTGAAGGATCACATCGCACAATTCTAGTGGGACTGAAGTATCTTCAAGAAGGGCAAATGAATAAAGATGGAAG
The DNA here is from genome assembly GCF_002162155.2 of Triticum dicoccoides. Classification (NCBI taxonomy): domain Eukaryota; kingdom Viridiplantae; phylum Streptophyta; class Magnoliopsida; order Poales; family Poaceae; genus Triticum; species Triticum dicoccoides. The sequence continues at coordinate 558,241,895 of NC_041392.1, read as the reverse complement.
TAATGTTTGACCATACCAAACTATGTGGATGGCAGCTTTTGTAATAGAGTACTTTTGAAATTTGAGTTTTGAGTAGTGGTTAAGGATGTAATAAAGGATTTGATATGAAGAGAATATGAATTATGGATGAACCAGTGCATTTTTTTGGCGATACTTGTCTGTGTGAACAATTGGCTGATGGAAAGGAAAATGTTGTGCCATATAAAGTTGGAGTTTGGACAAATGAGTTGGAGTTTGTTTTAGTTATGATGGTTACCCCAAGAGTAGGCAGGAAGGAAGTGATATTGGATTTAAAGGATATGTAATGTTGGAATATGGAACAATAGTAGCTCCAAGGATGAGTTAAAGTTATACCAGTGTTGAAGTGGGCCATAACACACAGGACCCAGGATTTGATAAGGAAACAAGCACAATCTTGTTGAAGAAAAGAATTCTGGAAGAAGCTGTGAGTTCATCAGCAGACGTTCCACAGGAGGTTACGTAAACCCGATAGTTGTGAAGAAACGATAGAGGTTTTGTTTGGCTTGCAGAACCAATAGATTTATCTGGACCCAGTTCGTGGAGAAGAGAAGTTCTGCAATGCTTGTGAGGATGCCCAAGTGTTAGAATATGTGATTCACTATATGCGTATGTGGTAATGATTCAAGTACGGGGTGGATTGGCCCCCATACCCGAGACTTCTATCATGAGCTATCATATGTTGATGGAAAATCAGAGAGCCTTAAAACCCTAGAAGAGTGTCGACACGACAAGCCAAAAGCCTTAGAATGGCAGGATGATGGAAACCCTGTACAGGCACCTATTGCCAATCGTAGGTTATGCGGTGAGGTTCAACCCAGACCCATTTCCTGCAGGAGAAACCAAAAAAATTGTTGACCACCATGAGGTTTTCGATAGTTGTTTAGCATTGGCGCCAGACCTGTCGAGTCTCAGAAGGATTCTATTTTGATGCAAGGACACCTGATTTTGAGGGAAAGGCCATGCCCTTACCGGAAGAGCAAAAGTGAAGGAGTTATCTCAGAGAATATGAGAAGATCGGCACCGTCAACGCAAAGGACGGAGTACATGAGTTTTGTCGGAACCGTAACCATGATTCTAAGGGTGGTAGCACCCCATACCATGTGTTGATGAATGGATGTTCAAGGAGATCCCCAAACCTAACCTTCTTTCTCGCCTCTCCGAATCTCGAGGACAAGATTCATTTTAAGGGTGTTAGTTTGTAACATCCCAAAATTTTAAATTTTGGAATGTTATATTAAATAAATAATTGTGATTGTTTGTTTGATTTTTGTGTGATTGATTGTGTGAAACTAAGTGGAAATTGAAACTTTTTGAAAGTTGAATGAGAGGGAATAAAAGGACTTTCCCAAAACTTTCATCTTGCATTTTGATCTCCCTGAGTTCAAATTCATTTCATTACAAAACCCTAGAGTGAAGAGAATATGACCTCTTCCATTTAAAGAAATGAAAAGGGGTTTGAAAATGATTTGAATTCCATTTTGAAATATTTCAAACTTAGAAACTTTAAGCAACTCAATGAGTTCATGAGGGAAGATAAAATGACTTCTTCATATTTGAAGAAAGAGAGTTGGGAGTTTCAAAGAAATAGATTGGAAGTCACTTTGAAGTTCTTTGAAACTCATTTTCCATTTAAAGTTGTTTGAAATTCCAAATTCAAATCCAATTGGTTGTTATTTGAGTTTCTATTCAAAATATTTTCTCCTAAAAATAAATGGAAATAAGGGTAAAATGATTCCCTTCAATAGAAAATTAGGAGAAAATAAATTTGAAATCATTTTGCTATTTTAAAAATGATTTGTATTGATTTTAAATGCAATAGTAGCACTGTTTGACTTTTATGAATTGTTTATAGAATTAAGTTGAACATGAAAAATAGTTCTTCTTATTCGGGGTATTTTTCTGAACATTTGGTATATAATATGCCTATGTAATTTTTTTTGTTGTTTTATTTTTATTTTTGTTTTGTTCTGGAAAAAAACACACGCAGGCACGCGCTAGCCAGCCGGCCCAGCAGCCACCCAGCCGCGCGGCCCACTGGCAAACTGGCCAGCTGACCCAGAGCCCCGACCAGCCAGGCCGTCCCAGGCCTGCTCGCGCCCGAAAGCCAGCGCTCCGTCGCCCGCTCGTCTCTCTCCCTCGCTCATCTCTTCCATGTCGCTGACCCGTGGGGCCCAGCCCGATCCGTCGTCCCTAACCTCCCACTCGGATAAGCACGCAGCACCGTGCGCGCACGCCGCAACCGCCGCACCTCGCCTTCGGGGATAAGGCTTATCCCGCAGCCCCAAGCACCCCTCTCTGCGCCTATATAAGCCTCGGAGCCCCCTCTCTCCATTCTGCCACTTCGCATCGTCCCTCGGTCCTCACAGCCGCCGCACTGCCGCGTTGGATCTCGCCGGAGCCGGAGTATCTCGCCGGAGTTTTCTGTAGTCGTAGACTTCCCTACCTTCACTTTGTTTTTGTCAATCAACTTGCCTCGCCGTCCCGCATCTCGTTGACATGTTGCTTTGCCCCTAGGTTCACCGGAGACGTCGCTCCGACGACCTGCGTCCTCGCCGGAGCACGGAGACGCCGCACTTTGCTCCGCCCGTCCGGGCCACCCCGACGCGCGCCGTCGCCACCACCGGACTGCCCACGTCGTGTCCGTCCCGTTCGTCTCCTCCCCCGCCGCCGAAGACCACCGCACCCACCGCCCCCTGTTCATCGTCGTTGCTTGCTGTAAGCCGACAGCCCCGCCCTGCCGGTTCTGTTATTTTTTTTGTGTTTTTTTGTTTGGATCGGTTTACCTCGGTTTTATTAAACCGTGTGGTTTTAGTGAAAACCAGTCTCCGGTTTTCCTTTTATTAAGCCGCAGTTGCTGTTTTTCCTATTTAGCGGTTGTTCTCCATGTAAGCCTCGCAGCGAAGAACTTGCAGCCTATAGAAATCCGCCACGTGGCCAGGGACTGGTCGCGAATAAAACTTTCACATTTAAGTCCCTGAGTTTTCAGTTTAGCCCCTAAACTTCAAATGGTTGTATCTTTTTAACCGTAACTCCAAATTCAACGAAACCAGCGGCAAAATGTTTGCATCGAATACCTTTATCCAGAGAACCAGATATGAAAAACTTTTGGCCAATTTAAAATTTGAATTTATTCAGGTTTGAATTCAAACTTCAAATGGCCATAACTCCTAAACCGTAGCTCCGATTGATGTGATTCTTTTTGCAATGTGTCACCGTAGCCAAACCCTACCACTTGGACCATTGTCACACATTTTCCACACAAAAATGGTCTGTCCATGATCGTTTTACTATTATTCCATGTACGCACTTTGGTACACCGCACATCTTTGCACCCTATGTCACATGTTGTTTTTGCACTTAGGATATTTCCATGCTAGTTAAATGTGTTGAATGTTCATTTGGTTTTTCCAAGACTTCTTGCTTTGCATGTTCTTCTTGGTTCTCTGAAATGATTGCTTATGTGAGTGCAATGTTTGACTTTATAGATTTTCATCAGAGAGTGACGAATAGTTCTATTAAGTAAATTTTTGAGAGCGATATCATCTTCATCAACTATTACCAATCAAGTTCACATTTGACCATTCTTCCAATTACCTATGTTTTATATTATGCACTTAGTCCTTTTGTGGTAGGATTGCATGGTAGGATTTATTGTTGCCAGATGGCTATGACATTACCTAGTAGTTCATTGAGGTAGGTTTGGACCATATACCTTTGTCACCACTGCGTAGGTTTAATTTGGCCTCGCCAATGTAGACGTGGATTGGGATGTATTCATTGTGAGAGATGAGTGACAAAGTAGTAAGTAGGACCAAGATAACTTAATGAACTACCTGGGCGGAGGTTTGGTTTGAATAGTGGCGAAGTACAGTGGGAGCATGCATGCGAAATCCATGGTGGTGCACCACTAGTGGTCCGTCCGCCCAGGCTCAAAGAGATCAATCGTATTGTCATGTCTAGAAGCTTACGTGTGCAGCCACAAGCCAATATGGGCTCTGGCTTAGTTGAGTAGTTAGTATGACCCCTTCCGGGATGGGCTAGCAGATGTAGAATGAGTAGGTGTACCGGCCTATCCGTGGGTTAAGGGGGAATACTTTTGGAAGACTATGTCTCGATCATCCTGTTCTCAAACGCCAGGCAGTGTGAGAACTTCAAGGGAGGTGATCGAGTCTTGTGGGGAAAAGTGCGCAAACCTCTGCAGAGTGTTAAAACCTAATCGATTAGCCGTGTCCCCGGTTATGGACAATTTGAGCATCTAGTAGTGGAAATGCTGGGAGATCTCATCACTCTTAATTAAACAGTTGAGTTTTAAATGAAACTTTGGGAATGGATTAAGTTGGGTTTACCAACTCATCCTATGATATACTGTAGTGGTAGAATAATATCTTTTATTCTAGGGAAAAACTAGCTTTATGCAAAAACTAAACTTAGAGCTTTCCACCAGCCAAATTGCATGTACAATAGGTCCATTATTCTTATGATGTGACTTGCCAGTACATTCAATGTACTGACCTACAGGGCTGCAACGTCTTATGTTGCAGGAATTTTCTACAACGAGTAAGAGTTACGTTGTAGGGTTACGGTCTACAATCAACTTGCCGTTGGCGTTGATGGACTCCACACCCTTATGTTTGTTTCCGCTGAGACTTATGAGGTATATATCAGTTTTACGCTATTTATACATGTGATTGCACTTTGATATATACATTGATGTACTGTGTGTGCCAGCATACCGATCCAGGGATGGCACGGATACACAGAGGCTTGACCGTTTGAGGTCGGGTCGCTACAAATTCTCACAATCAAAAACAATTATGAGAGGATGGCAAAAGGCTAGAACCATGAATCTTTAAGAGAATGGATAAGATTGAGAGCAAAGCTTCTTTGGTCTTCAACTGCAGAGAATGACGATGATAAAGACCACCATGAATTGTTGAGATACTCCGGGATGAAGACTAGAAAGGTTGAACCAACAATGAAAAGAATTTGGAAGATCTTGGAGAAAGGCATTTGACTGATGATAAATCATTCTTACGTCAAACTTTGAAAAGAAATTTGAGGGTAGCTCCGGGAAAAAGAGAAGAGTCAGGTAAGATCCCGGGAAAAGACCTGTGGGTTAGGGCCTACTCAAAAGATACACCGTAGAACGATTTAAAAGAGGGAAAGCACCGGTTGAATAAAATGACTTGAATGAGATAACAACCTCGAAATAGGTTGAACGGATCTTGAATGACAAGACGAGCCTTTCGAGGTATCTTGAGCACTCCGGAACAAATGAATAGCGAGAAGTGAATTATTATGAGGTGCACCGGTATGAGAAGGCATTTGAAATGAGGAAAGGATATGATCAACAAAGCTTTAATTGAATCCACCGAAGAAGAAAAGAATGAAGGATGATGTACTAGTAGAGCATCTTCATGAAAACCACCGGGTAAGAACATTGACAGAAAAGGAATGGAGAGGCTTCCCATCAATAAAATGGATAGTTGAATAAGGAATCTTAGTCCTTGAAGAAAAAAGGGTGGGTGGGCGGGAAAAACAAAGGCAACTTGGAGAAGGATGAAACAAACACCGTTGAGAAGAGCCGACAATTGATCTTGCTAATGTTGAAAAAGATCGGATCCACTTGAAGAGAAACACGCCGGTTGAAAAGGATTGACATGACAATCTCGATGATCAAGAAGGATTGCATTCACATAGGAATATGAGAACACCACTTAGGAAAGGTATGGAATCAACTTTTGACTTCGAAGCAACTCGAATACCACAACTCAAAACAAAAACAAAGGATTGGCTTGCAGAATAAGCCGGAACAAACATATGATAGAGATTTCGTCTGAAGTTTTCGTGGTGGGGCCTACACGGGCTCGATCGTACAGCACCATCATGTACAAGGCAGTGCACATGACATACGAAGCGTCCCTGAGTCGGCATAGCCAAGGACTCTTTAAGACACAACGAGACCACTGTAAAACCAACCGTGAATAGGCGGACCACTAGACGTCGAACCCCAATTTCATATCATACATCTGTCAGAAAGATATCCTAAGAGCTACTTGAATTCCCACTTATAAACTCCCGAAACTTTCCGGTTATGCAATCAGGTGTTGGGGATACAGGGGAAGCATAATATCTCACCCAAAACTAGCAAATCCTACATCCAGTTGTATCTATCCTTCAACACATAACCAAGAAACCTTCAGAAATCATCTACCTCAGCCTTCGAAAAGCATCCGTTATACCAGTTATGGCAATACTCCCGAACTCCCGCCCTAGTACTGGGTGGCGTCGAGGTTATCTCACCAACAACTGCATAAAAGATATTTTCGATGTCAGCGAAACTCAGGTATTCCAGAACCTCAACGATAAAATTGTGACGACAACACCTCGGAGCTCAACTCCTCGGGACACTGCCACAACCCCTAAATGTCAGGAGGCACCAAGAACAATGTTCTCGTCACAAAACCATCGGAACAATTCCAATATACCCACGTGATCCTAAAAAAATTTAGTGAAATTTGAGAAGAGAAGAGTCAAAACTCTACGTCAGGATGCCTCACCAGAGCGACGAAGGGACTGAGGAGTAAAAATAAGTCCTACTCTCCGATATATATAATCCTAAATGACTCAAAACATTTTTCTAGACTCAACAGCGCTGGCGATTCGATCAAGCAAGGGGCTCCTAAGGTCGGGGAAGGCTCTGATTACCAACTTGTTACGCCCTCGATGCGGCTATATCTCCCACGTGTCAAAGCACGACTTAGAGGCATAACCGCATTGAAAGCAATGTCACAAGTGAGGTAATCTTCACACAACCCTTGTAATACATAAGGGAAAGAGATACAAAGTTGGCTTACAATCGCCACTTCACACAATACATGAATAAAGCATTACATCATCCAAATACAATCAAGGTCCGACTACGGAACCAAAATGAAAGAAGACTACCCCAAATGCTACACAGATCCCCGATCGTCCCAACTGGGCTCCACTACTGATCAACTGGAAACGGAACAACATAACGAACACGATCTTCATCGAGCTTCTCCTTGAGCTTGGTTGCGACACCTGCACGGTAACATTGGCACCTGCAAACTGGTTTTGGAAGTATCTGTGCATCACGGGGACTCGGCAATCTCACAACCTCGCGATCAAGACTATTTAAGATTATAGGAAGGGTAAAAGGTATGAGGTGGAGCTGCAGCAAGCGACTAGCATATATGGTGGCTAACATACGCAAATGAGGGCGAGAAGAGAAGGCAAAAGCACGGTCGAACAACTATGATCAAGAAGTGATCCTAGAACAACCTACGTCAAGCATTACTCCAACACCGTGTTCACTTCCCGGACTCCGCCGAGAAGAGACCATCACGGTTACACACGCGGTTGATGTATTTTAATTAAGATCAACTTTAGGTTTTCTACAATCGGACATTAACAAATTCCCATCTGCTCATAACCGCGGGCACGGCTTTCGAAAGTTCAAACCCCTGCAGGGGTGTCCCAACTTAGCCCATCACAAGCTCTCACGGTCAACGAAGGATATTCCTTCTCGCAAGACAATCCGATCAGGCTCGGCATCCTGGTTACAAGACATCCTCGACAATGGTAAAACAAGTCCAGCAAGACCACCCGTTGTGCCGACAAATCCCAATAGGAGCTGCACATATCTCGTTCTCAGGGCACACCGGATAAGCTAAGTGTACGGGAGCCAACGTAACCCAAGTTGCCAAGGGATGGCCCCGCACGGTGCTCTAGGTTGGACCAAAAATTAGAGAAGCACTGGCCCGGGGGTTTAAATAAAGATGACCCTTGAGCCGGCCGACTCAAGGGAAAGAAAAGGCTAGGTGGCAAACTTGCTGGAGGAGTTTTATTCAAGGCGAACTGTCAAGGGGTTCCCATTATAACCTAACCGTGTAAGGAACGCAAAATCTGGGAACATAACACCGATATGACGGAAACTAGGACGGCAAGAGTGGAACAAAACACCAGGCATAAGGTCGAGCCTTCCACCCTTTACCAAGTATATAGATGCATTAATATAATAAGAGATATTGTGATATCCCAACAAAAATTCATGTTCCAACATGGAACCAACTCCAATCTTCACCTGCAACTAGCAACGCTATAAGAGGGGCTGAGCAAAGCGGTAACATAGCCAAACAACGGTTTGCTAGGACAAGGTGGGTTAGAGGCTTGGCTTAACAATATGGGATGCATGATAAGCAAGTGGTAGGTATCACAGCATAGGCAAAGCAAAAGAGCGAGCAACTAGCAAGCAAAGATAGAAGTGATTTCGAGGGTATGGTCATCTTGCCTGAAATCCCGCAAGGAGGAAGAACGAGTCCATGAAGAAGACAAACGGACGAAGTCGAACGGGTCCTCACAAACGCGATGTTATTGGAACTAACCCGAACAAACAACACCGGAAAGAAAGCAAACAACATAGTAAACAACCATCACATAGCCATGGCATGATATGCGGTATGCGGTGCATATGCATGATTTGGAAAACAATGATTGAACCTGGCCTCAACATGGAAATCCAAGAGTGCCACTGGAAAGGTGAGTTGATTTCGGCCGAAATCGATATAAAGATCACCGGAATCGGATGCACGGCTTGGAAATGGCAAGCAAAACAAATATGGCACCGGTCTGCGATAATCAGCACGAGGCCATATAAATGCATCAAGAAAAACATGCTACAGCACTCCAACATGACAACAAAATACATGGCAGGGATCCACTCATGATGCTTGACAAAAGATGAACACTGAGCTACGGCTAATTCACACATTAACAGGTTGAAACAATCATGGAAAAAGTGCAAAAGATTACACGTTTCAGATTTAGTGAAATAACAACAAGACAGGAATTTATCATCAGGAAGCAATCTTTAGAGCATGAAAACTACATGCTATAGGAACATATCATGGCAAAGCAAGGCATGGCATGAAGCTACTCAAAGCATATAACAAAAGTCCCTTAGTGACCATGAGCCAAAAGGGATCAGAAAATACAATTGCAAGCATGTGAACATAGCAAAAACATAAACAGATTCAGACTTGGTGAAAAACTGGAGCATGCAAAACAGATAACGAGTAGGCATGTTTACGAGCTCAATGCACTCACTACAAAGCATGGCATGTCAAACTAAGCATACACCCATCAAGAATACATGGCATAGAATCTAGACATGGCAAGAACAACAACATAGCATGCACGGATCAATAACAATAAGCTTGGCAAAATCGCTAAACATGTTAACAATCTGCCAGGAACATTTTATAGCAAAAGTAGAGCTCGATTGACTCAAGCTAGAGTGATCCATAAATGCAAACAAAGACATGGATGGATAGAGCACCACAATATTAACAAAACATCCTTACTGATCATCCTCAAAAGAGGCACAGATCACTAGGAAACAACATGAACATATGGCATAAAAACAATAATAGGACAAGGACTTAGTGAAAAGTCACTGAAATCAACATCATTGAGTAAGCTACTTTGCATGCTTGTGCTAGTCACCACAAAGATCACAAAAATACATGGCATACACCCCTGTAAAGATGGCATGGCATTTAATAAAACACATGTAGAGCTCAGGATCATAGCACGCATATTTTAATCATGGCAAAATGACAAAAGGCCATTTGCTGAATCAGATCTGACATAATCATCACATAGCCCTCTTCCAACAGCATTTCGGGCATCAAGATGAGCTCAAATGAAAATGATGCAATGAGACGAAATGATGTACTCCTTGAGACGAACATTTTGATATGCTACACGCACGAATCGGAGCTACGATGAGGGAGTTATACACTGATGAAGAATGCAAAAAGTTAAAGAGCGAGAGGGGAAAGTCAACCAAGGGGGTAGGGTCTCTAGATCGGATCTGGATTGCGTTCACTGTAGCGGATCGGGATCGCCGGAATAGTGGCCGGAGCTGGTGGCCGTGGTGGTCATCGCCGGCGAAGGGCGGCGCGCCGCCGGGACGGAACGGCGCCGAGGGCGGCCGGGCACGGGGTTGGCGGCGTCGGCCGAGGGGACGAG